>NW_024412388.1:43591711-43661751 GCF_014898765.1 Herpailurus yagouaroundi
CACACACACACACACACACACACACACACACACACACACACACACACTCACATACAGCATCGCACACTTAGGACGATGAAAACATTTGCTGAATAAGTCACTGAATCAACTGGAACTTCAGGCAAAGGCTCTTCCAATTTCCAAGGTGCACCAACAGCTCATTCACTTATTCTTTATTGGGAACCTACCCTGAACCAGCCCCCACACCTGAAGTAGAGAAATGGAGATCCTGCCCTTCCTCCAGTGAGCTCACAGCTCCACCCCACCAGGACAGATGGGTTTGTAAAGCCTGACAAAGCAATGAGAAGGTTAATCTGCTCAATAAAATAGGCCTCTTAAACACTTGTATACTGCAGGAGCCCTTTGGGGATATACAGAATCCAGTGGGTGCATGCCGTTTTTTTCCTAGAAGGAAATACAAGGCAGTGTTAACAGTGGTTAAGGGAATGGAGGGGGGGTGGAATCCTGTACTTTTCATTTTTTACTCTTCTGAACTGTTAGTATTTTCTAACAGTATATATTATCCTCCCTCTCTTTCAGTAGGGGTTATTTGAGTATTAAGAGTATGAGCTATATTTATTTTCTTTATAGTTTTGGTACGAAAATAAAACTCATTCATAGTTTAATTGTCAAGAACAAAACCAAGCAAAACAAATAAAACCCACTTCTCCTTTTAGCAGGCCAGACAATAATGTGTGTTTTTCATACTCACCAGTGTTCCAGCTCAAACCCACTTTTGCCCTTCTAGTCCCACATACAGCCTGTCTACTAGATATCTCCATCAGGGTCCATCTGCAAAAGCAAACATCATGTTTTCTTCTCTGACTTAAGTCTTCATTCCTGTAACTACCTAGATGAATGTCCCCATGGTCAAGTCTCCCATGTTAGAAGTCTGAGACCCAGCCTAGGTCCCTCTTCTCCCACACTCCCATATTTGATTTGCCATTAATCCACTTAACAATCCCACCCTTCCTGCCCCCTCCCACACACACACCAACATTTCTTCCCAACTCTTCTTCCTGCCTCAGCCTCATCTTCTTCCCTAGCATCCATTTTCCCTACAGGTCTCTCTGTCCGTCTCTGAGGCACAGATTTGATCACATCATTTCCCTATTTAGGGCAATGATTATTAATAGATCCCAACAGCCATCTAAATAAAGTCAAACCATTTTCTCACTGTACCATCTGGCCCTATCCTATGTTCCAGGAACCCTAGAATATTTTTCATCACCTAGAACCCAGAACATATACTCATGTCTTTATGGTTTTGTATATGATGCTTACTATGCTAACATTTTTCCCTCCTGTCCTTCTTCATACTCCTTCCTGTGAATTGTTTGATACACAGCTCAAGTGTCACTTTTACCAGAAGCCTTGTTGGAATCCTCTGGCTACAATTATTTTCTTCCCATACACTCTTACAGAAATCTCTACTTCATTCCATCTCAGAACTTATACTGTTTTAAAACTACCTATTTAACAGCCTCTCTCTTCATCTAGAGTGAGACCTCTCTGAGAGCAGGGGCAGCCTTTTGCCTTTGTAACTCCAGAACCTAGAACAGATTCTAGCACAAAGTCAGTACTAGATTAATGTTTATGGAATGCTGATTGAATTATTAAAGACTGACCACTACTCCATTAGCTTAACTGCATTTCTAGCTAAGTGCTTCTTCAACCTATCATGACTTCCCCACTCTCCATCTTTGTCCACGGTCTTAAGAATATACTCAGCAAATGGTTGAGGCAAAAATAGACATTTCTGTGTATCTAAGGGTCTCCTGTGTCCTGGAGATATGCAAAAGGAGAAGGAATAGAGGTGATGAATGCTACACTGCTTACCCTGCCTCTATTTCTTGCAGCAAGAGAAGAATTAACATTCACTGGGGAACCTACTATGTGCCAGATAGTATGGCTGACACTCTTCATATGTGATCTCATTTTATCCTGAAAACTCTGAGAGAGAGATTCTCTTTCCCATTTTGTAGGTAGTTCCAAATTAAGTGATTTACTAAAGTTCTCAGTCAAGAGTCCCAAGACGAATCATTTGAGAAAAACATAGTCTCTTCAACAAATGGTCCTGGGACAACTGGATATCCACATGCAAAAGAATGAGTTGAATCCCCATCTCGTACCATCTACAAAAAGTAACTCAAATGTTCCTAAATGCAAGAGCTAAAAACCATAAAATGCTTAGAAGAAAATGTAGGGGTAATCTTTGTGACCTTGGATTTGGCAATAGATTCTTAGATGTGAAACCAAAAACAGAAGCAACAAAATTTAAAAAAGAAAAAAAGGACTTCAACACAATTAAAAGCTTTTGTGCATCAAAGGGACATTATGAAGATAGTGAAAAGACAACATACAGAATGGGAGAAAATATTTGCAAATCATACATTTGATAAGTGTTTGGTATCCAGAGTATATAAAGAACTCATATAACCCAAGAGCAAAAAGACAATCCAGTTAAAACACGGGCAAAGGACTTGAACAGACATTTCTCCAAAGAAGATGTACAAATGGTCAACAAGTACATGAAAAGATGCTCACCCTTATTAGTCATTAGGGAAATGCAAATCAAAACTACAATGAGGTATCACTTCACACCCACTAGGATGGCTATAATTAAAAAAAAACAAGTGTTGGTGAGGATGTAGAGAAATTGGAAACTTCATATATTTCTAGTAGGAATGTAAAATGGTTCAGCCACTGTGGAAAATAGTTTGATGGTTCCTCAAAAATTTTAACATAGAATTACCATATGACCCAGCAATTCCACTCCTAACTATCTACCCAAAAGAACACTGCTGTGGAAACAATCCAAATGTTCACCAGGATGAATGAACAAACTGTACACACACACACACACACACACACACACACACACACACACACACACAAATGGCATACTATTCAGCCTTAAAAAGGAATGAAGTACTGTTACATGTTACAACCTGGATGAACCTCAAGACACAAAAGGATTCCACTTATATATCTTTTTTTTTAATGTTTATTTATTTTTGACAGAGAGAAAGAGAGAGAGACTGGCCGTGAATGAGGGAGGGGCAGAGAGAGAGGGGGACAAAAGATCTGAGGTGGGCTCTGTGCTGACGGCCAACAGATCCAATGCCAGGCTCAAACTCATGAACTGTGAGATGGTGACCTGAGCCAAAGTCGGACACTCAACTGACTGAGCCACCCAGGTGCCCCATATGACATACTTTTTTTTTTTTAACATTTATTCATTTTTGAGAGACAGAATGTGAGTGGGGGAGAGGCAGAGAGAGAGGGAGACACAGAATCTGAAGCAGGCTCCAGGCTCTGAGCTGTCAGCCCATAGCCCAATACAAGACTCGAACTCATGGACTGCAAGATCATGACCTGAGCCGAGGTTGGACGCTTAACTGACTGAACCACCCAGGCGCCCCCTGTACAATATATTCTTAATAGGTAAATCCGTAGAGACAGAAAGCAGATTGGTGGTAGCCAGGGGCTAATGGGGATTATCTGCTTAATGGCTACAGGTTTTCTTTTAGGCTAAGGAAAAATTTTTGGAATTAGGTAAAGATGATGGTTGCACAGCACTGTGAATGTACTAAATGCCACTGAATTACTCACTTTTAAGTAGTTAATTTTATGTTACATGAATTTTACTGCAATAAAAATTTTTGACTTAATTAAAATTAAAGATTGTGTGCCTGAGTACAAAGCTTGGGTTTCCTTCACTGCACTTTGGGGCTTTCATTGAGGACAGTCCATAGAATGACTTCTTTAGTGGTTGTAGCTCTGGTGCTATTAAGCTGAGGGACCTGACCAAGTCACCATCCCTGGTTCCTTGACACTGCATCTGCCAAATAAAGATGACAGTCCCTGACTCACCGGGGCTTCTGTGGAGACTCAATGAGAAGGTGGAAAAAGATCAAATCACCAGAAAATGAAAAGTCATGATGATGATAAATGAAATACCCAACATACTTCTTTCACAACTTCTAGACTTCTTTTATTAACTTGAAGATGCTTTGTTATCATTTATTATTATTATTATTATTAGAGAGAGAGCACGCACACATGGATGGGGGAAAGGGGCAGAAGGAAAGAGAGAAAGAATCCCAAGTAAGCTCCATGCTTGTGTGGAGCCTGACGCGGAGCTCGATCTCACCACCTTGGGATCATGACCTGTGCTGAAATCAAGAGTTGGACGCTCAACTGACTGAGCCACCCAGGCGTCCCAAAGATGCTCTTTTTTAGAACAAAGAAAACCCCCTGAAGAATCCTAATATGGAACACAGTCATAAAGGACCAATAAAGATGTTCTAGATAAAATCTCAAATATAATTAGGGAGAATAAGAACCAACTGAAAGTAGGAATAGGAAGGAACTTTCTTAACTAGAAAAAGGGCATCTACAAAAACAAAACCTACCATCACACATTTACACTATACTTAGTGGTAAAAGATGAATGATTTTCCCCTAAGATTAAGAACAAATAAGGATATCTGCTTTCACTATTCCTATTCAGCAATCACACTGGAGGTCCTAAGCAAGTGCAGTAAGGCAAGGGGAAAAAAAATTGACACACACAAGTTGGAAAGTAAGAACTAATATTCTCTATTGGCAGGCAACATTATCATCGATGTATAAAATCCCATGGAAACTATCCCAAAAACCCTCCTAGAGCTAATAAGTGATGAGTTTATCAAGGTTGCAGGATACAAGGTTTATATAGAAAAATCCATCACGTTTATATATACTAGCAATAAACCACTAGAAATTTTTTTTAAATTTTGCCCATTCTCTTTTCCCCATCTTCTGATGTCACCATAATAGTACACATGAACATCCTGGCAGATGCTCTCAAGAGCATTAATGTGACAGGAGAGACAAACGCCAGGGCCTTATTAGGTCATGCTCCAAAGTCACCATCCAGTTTCTAACTGTGATGATGGAGCATGGTTACATTGGCAAATTGGAAATCACTGATGATCACAGAGCTGGGAAAATTGTTGTGAACCTCACAGGCAGGTTAAACAAGTGTGGAGTGATCAGCCCCAGGTTTACTGTACAACTTAAAGATCTAGAAAAATGGCAGAATAATCTGTTCCCGTGTCACCAGCTTGGTTTCATTGTACTGACAACCTCAGCTGGCATCATGAACCATGAAGAAACAAGATGAAAACACACAGGAGGGGGAAAAAATCCTGGGATTTTTTTCCTAGGGATGGAATACATACATGCAAATAAAATGCCTCAATGGACAAAAAAAAAAAAAAAAAAAAAAAAAAAAATCGGTTGAGCGTCCAGCTTTGGCTCAGATCATGATCTCAGTTGGTGAGTTCAAGCCCTGCATCGGGGCTGTGTGCTGACAGCTCAGAGCCTGGAGCATACTTCAGATTCTGTGTGTGTGTGTGTGTGTGTGTGTGTGTGTGTGTGTGTGTGTCTGCCCCTTACAGGCTCATGCTCTGTCTCTCTCTCCTTCAAAAATAAGTAAACAGTAAAAAAAATTTTTTAAAAAGATATAGTTAGATATAAATCTAACAAATAAGTGCAGAATATATATGCTGAAAACTACAAAACTCTGATTAAAGAAATCAAAGTAGATCTAAGTAAACAAAAGAGGTATACTTTATTCATCATTTGGAAGATTAAATATTATTAAGATGTCCATTCTCCCCAGATTAATCTATAAATTCAGCACAACTTCAATCAAAATGCCAGCAGGAGTTTGTTGTTGGTGGTGGTGTTGTTTTTAATAGAAAGCAACAAGCTGGTTTGAAAAACCTATTTGGAAAGCCAAAGGAATTAGAATGGCCACAATTATGAAAAAGACAAAGATGGAGGACTCACTACCTGATTTTAAAACTCACTATAAAGCTATAATAATCAAGACAGTGTGACAATAAATTATATTTAAAAAAATCAAGGCAGTGTGATACTGGCAAAAAGATATTCACATAGATTAATGGAACAGAATATTCCATATTCTATGGAACCCACATATGGCGAAGAGATTTTGTCAAAAGTACAAAACAATTGAGTGGAGAAAGGACAGTCTTTCAACAAATAGTGCTGGAGCACCTGAACATACATATACAAAAAAACAAACCTCAGCCTATACATCACACACTATAAAAAATTAACTCAAAATGGATCAAAATACAAAGTTGCGACTTCTGGAAGAAAATAGAGAAGAAAATACTTGTGACTGCAGATTAGGTGAAGAGTAATTAGATATGATGCCAAAAGCACAATCCATAAAGAAAAAAAATGTTAAATTGGACTTGATAAAAAATTAAAATTTTTGCTCTTCAAAAGCCACTATTAAGAGAATGAAAGGACAAGCCACAAACAGGGAGAAAATATTTGCAAATCATATATCCAACTAATGACTTGCATTCAGAATTTCTGAAGAACTCTCACAACTTAAGAAAAAGAAAACAACCAACGGTTTTAAATGGGCAAAAGATCTGAACAGATACTTCACCAAAGAAAATATGCAAAATAAGTACATAAAAAGATGTTCATCATCATTAGTCATGAGGGAATGCAAATGATAAACACACTGCAATACCATTACACATCTATTAGAATGGTTATAATTTTAAATTTACAAATAAAATTTTAAAAATATCAAATGCTGGCAAGGATGTGAAGCAAGTGAAACTCACATAAATTGCTGGTAGAAATGCAAAAAGGCACAACCACTTTGGAAAAGTTTGATATTTTCTTACAAAGTTAAACATAATACTTGCCATACAACCCATACAAGCCAGCAACCTCCTTCCCGGTATGAAATGAAAATCTAGGTTTACACAAAAACCTGTACACAAAGATTTTTTAGGAACATTGTTTGTAATCCTCAAAAATAGAAAACCAAATGTTCCTCAACTGCAGAGCAGATAAACCATGGTAAATGCACAGAATGAAATACTATTCAGCAGTAACATAAAGTTGACTATTGACATACATAACAACATGGATGAATCAGATGTATCATGCTGAGTAAAAGAAGCCAGACTCAGGGTGCCTAGGGTGGCTCAGTAGGTTGAATCTGACTCTTGATTTTGGCTCAGATCATGATCCAGACTCACGGTTCATGAGTTCCAGCCCTGCATCAGGCTCTGCACTGACAGTGAGGAGCCTGCTTGGGATTCTCTCTCTCTCTCCTCCCTCTCTCTGCCTCTCCCCCACTCATTCCCCACCCCACACTCTCAAAATGAATAAATAAACCTTAAAAAAGAAAAAGAAGAAGAAGCCAGACTCAAAAAACTACATACTGTATGATTCCATTGATGTAACGTTCTGGAAAAGGCAAAATTATAAAGAACAGATCAACAATTTCCAGGAGTTAAGGGTTAGAAAAGATCTGACTACAAGAAATGAGGCAATTTGGGGGAGGAAGGGCCACGATAGAACTGTTCTGTATCTTGATTGTGGCAGTGTTTACACGACTCTATGCATTTATCAAAGCCCTTAGATCTGTACACAGTGAATTTTACTGTATGTAAATTAAAAACAGAGTCAAGTTGGTTATTCCTAAAAGTGGAGTCTCTTCTAAATGACGCCTTAGGCTCATCAAACTCTCTCTACAAATAGAAACTGATAAATGGCTTGAGAAGTCAAGTTTCTCCCCACCCCCTCCTTCTCCTTTCTCCTCTCCTCCTGTTTTTTCTTACATGAATGATGGCACCATCAAGCTGGGATCCTAGGGGTTATCCCAGGCTCCTTCTCTCCCTCCACCCACATCTAGACTCCAAGGCCTGTAATTCCTACCTCCCGTGTACTTCCTGTAAGTGCTCCTTCTCTCCATCTCCACACTGTGGCCTTCACCAGGCCTCATCATCTCTAGTCTGTATCACTGGACCAGCTTCCCATCTGGGTCTCCTGCCTGGCCTCTGCAATCCAACCTCCTCCCTGCAGCCAGAGTGGTCTTTCTAAATTACTAATCCCACCATGTTGCTCTCCTGGCTGAAAGCCTTCTGAGTGTCCCCAGCTCTTTGGGGGCAGGAATTGTTCTATGTGCCACTCTAGCCCTGGTACTGAGCACCTGGTATGTGCCTGGTGTCCAGGCACACTCAGTGAATTATGGTTGAATAGATGCATAAGTTAATAGAGTGAATTAAGGAGTTGCCAAAGGATGTGAAGACCCTCCAGAAACTCATTCTGAGACATCAGAAGTAGTGTATGCACATTCCCATCCATCTTGATCCAACAATATTGACTGAGCACCTACCATGCCCAGGATCTGTTCTAAGGAGCCAGAGACTCATGGAGCTTCCAACTGGTAGTGGACAGAAAGTATTCAACTAATCATACAAATCCATGCACGTACGTGAATCATACAATTGAACAAAGATATAAGGTCCTGAAGGAGAAATGCCCCATGTGATGAGAGGCTGTGAAGTAGGCAGGGGTGTTGGGGGCTTGATGAAGTCTAAAGGGTCACAGAAGGCTTCCCTGAGGAGGTGATGATTCAGATGGAATCTTGGAGGAAACAAAGTCGCTGGTCTCAGAGCTGAGGAAGAGCTTTCCAGCAGATGGCCGAGCATGTGCAAAAAGCCCTGAGATGAGAGGAACGAAGATCCCTCCAGGCAGCAAAAGAAGGGCAGTGTGAATGGAAGCCAGTGAGTGAGGGGAGGGGAGGCCCCAGATGAGGCCAGGGAAGGGAAAGGGCTGGATCCAAAATTGATGAATTTTAGGCTGGAGACTGACATAATCAGACCTGTTCTGAAAATACCATTCTACCTGTTGTGTAGAAAGTGGACTGAGAAAGAGGCAAGTGCAGATGCTGTCAGGATCATCAGGCCTAGTCCCAAAGAGCAATGCTGCGGAGCCTGGACTCAGGTGGCCAGGGTTGGTGGGGATGGACAGAAGTGGCTACATGCAGCTTTATTTAGGAAGTTAACCTGACAGGCCCGGGTGATGGGGGCGACAGAGATGGAAGGGAAGGGAGAGGTCAAGCATTTGGAAGTTGCAGTTTTCAACTTTGGAACTTCCCCTGGGTGGCCCAAGGCATCCCTCATCCTTAATGGTGGTTTCTGAAAGCCACGTTGCCGCAATTACCAGGCCACTAAGTTATACCCCTTCCTCACTCTCATTACTGGGCAACTGCTCTCCCATAAAAACTTTAGTTGGCTTTCAGCACATCACTGTATTTGTCAGGAAACAGAACCAGACAATATAGTAGCCTCTTAAGTAGTCTCCCTGCTTTCATTCTTACCAGCCACCCCCTCTCCCCAGTCTACTTTCCACAGAACAGATTGAATTTTGAAAAAACATAAGTGGGCCCAAGTTACTCCTTTGCTCAGAACTTTCCAATGGTTGCCTCTGACTCAGAGTAAAAGCAAAGTCCTTATTGTAGCCTACCAGTCCGGACATGGATTGGTCCTCTCCTACGTCGCTGACCTCACCTCTGCCACCCCCCACTGTGCCCAGCCACTCTGCCCTCTTTGCTATCCCTTGAACTTATCAAGCGCACTCTGGTATTGGGGTCCTGCTTTCTGGGACTTTTCTCCCAGTTATGTGGCCAAACATCACTTTACCAGGAAGGCCTTCCCTGACCTCCCCACCTAAAATGGACGCACTCTGCTAGTTACTACCTACTTGCTTTATCTACTTGCTTTTCAGAATAGTCACCATCACGTGACGTTGGTTTATATTCATTGCGTATCTCCTCCAACTACAGCCTTAGTTTGCCTACTCTGAGCTACTTGCTATCCGTATGAAAACGTGTCAAATATTTGCTGACAAAGAAAATAAGCCAGTTCCATCTTATTATTTAAGAAGATCTAAAAGGGTAATATGGTCTTCTGTCCTAATAATAACAATAATTGTTATTATTATCATAGTTAATAGCAACCACAAAAACATTACAATTTTTGAAATAAGAATGATGGACTTCAGTATACCAGGCCAATTTGTAAGGCTGACTCCAGAACCCAGTGTCCTTTTATAGCAGCCCAAAAGATACAAAGCTTTTCGTACTGTTCTCACATGACCTCTTCAGTGAGAACGAGGCGGGGCAAACTGACCACTGATGGACACAGCTGTCCTCTCATAACTGTCTAGCTTTGTGGAAGATCCTGGTGACTTATTCATGTCTTAAAACACAAATAAATAAAAGTCCACTAAAACGGATTTATCTTTTCATTCACAAACAGTACTTCTGTCCAAAGTTAGGAGGTTTTCCATTGGACTTGTACATTGAAATAAGAATTCTCTTTACTAAACTTGATTCAACTAAATAAGTCTTAAGCTTGAGACATGTTTGGAGACAATGTTCCATTTTCACGAGGAGAAGGAGCAAAGCCTGACAGAGCATCACAGTTCCGTTTCAAAGAAGACAAGGAGTAAAGTCTAGATTCTGCAAGAAAATCACAGGCTGAAATTTGCAAAGGAAAAATAGCAAGCTATTTCTAAGGTTTTGCTTCAAAAATACATACTCCTCTCACACATTCTTGGGGATTATTTCTTCAAGATGATAAAATATTCCTTCCTGGGGCGGGGGGCGGGGGGGAGTGGAGGGGTGGGGTGGGAAGTACAGCTCCCAAGAAAATTAAGAGCCTGGCTTTGAAGACAGATCTCCATGCATCTGAATCCCATCTCTATTAGTTGTGTGTCCTTGGGCAAATCGTGTCATTTCTCACCTCAGCCTCCTCTCCTAGAAAACTGAGGTAAACGACATAACCCTGACAGATAAATGGCTATTAAAGATAATGTGTATGGAGTATGGAACCTGTTGTCCAGCACCCAGCAGGTGCTCAATAAATGGTAGCAGTTATCGCTCTATGAGCATCTATCTACAGAATCCCACTCAAGCCATCAGCACTTTCAAATGTAAGATACTAAAACAATCAATTTTAAAAGAACATTTAGAAAATACAGAAAAAAAATAAATCTCCACCAGTACTATGAATAAAATCTCCCCCCTAAACAAATGAGAAGTGGTGTGGACTGCAGACATCTCTCCTTTAACAACTTTGAAATAGTGACCTCTGCTGGTCAGTGGAAAACCAGAGCTTTCCAGCCAACTCTTTCATGATTGAGCAAGGGTTGAGTCAGCGAGGCTTGGTCCCTGTCCCTGGAACAAAAACCAGGTGTTGCATTACAAGGGACAGAAATCGTCACAAGGGTTACCACGATGTAATTGGGATGTTAACAAAATTAAAGGCCGGCCTTTCCATTTGCTCATCTGCCCAGAAGAATCTTTTTTTTCAAACCCCGTGGTCTCCTATTTTTAAAATGTCATAATTGCATGCAAATGTTACAGCTGAAAAACAACGCAAGGGGCATTAAAAATCAATCTTCCATGTAAGCCTCAGATTTTCCAGCATGAAGATCCAAAAGCAGAAGTGGTGACAAATGTGTAGAAAACAGAGTGAAAAAGTCAGAATGCATCATTAAGAATATTACAACAAAAGGAGGGAAAAAAATCTTTGGGAATGAATACACGTCTGATTCAGCTGGGGTAAACAGCCAACTACAAAGAAGGCTTTAAAGAACCCTGCAAACTTCTTACAGATATGACCCAGAAATCCAATTAGGAAGCCGCCATGTCCCTTTTGTTCAGTCAGAAATACACTTGATGGAAGAGGCTACTTAAGAGTCTGTGGGCTGGGACATTTAGACATGAAACACATTCCTACTGCTTAAGGTGTGAAATAAAACAGAGGTTGAAAACTGGCAGCCAAAGGGCCATGTCGTTTGGTTTGGCACTTGCCCAATTTTTTAAATTAGTTTCCAACACTTTAAAAATGGAGATTTCACATCAAAATCTGAATTTCTGCCTTCTTATAAACAACAAATGGAGAGATCTAGTCCTCTCAGGCCAACATTCTCCCACAGCGACAACCAACTAGGGCCAAGCAGCCACGGTCCTCCCTCCAGATGGGGCGCGTGCTCTCTGGTCTGCCTCGCTCATCACATCACCTGTCTGGCTTTTGCAAGTGCTTGAGTCTGAGACTCTGGATTTCTAAAAGCCCAAAGGCACTGATGATGAACCCAGTTCAGTTCAAACAAGTATCAACCACATGCCAGGCACTTAATATAGACACTGGGGTTATAAAAAATGAGATATCATCCCTGAACCCAAGGAACTCACAGATTTCAGTTTCCAGTGAGAGCTAGTGAATTAGAAATTATAATACATTTCCACACATGCACTGAAAAGGTATAGGAATGGTAAAGACTAACGTGATTAAGTTCACTTTCTAGCTTCTTGAGATGGTACTTAACTCACTTATTTCAGTCTTTCTTCTTTTCTGTTATATGCATTTAAGGGTATACGTTTCCCTCCAAGCATAGCATTAGCTGTATCTCATAAGTTCAACATGTATTTTTAGTATTGCCCATTTAAAATAATTTTTCCCACCCATGTGGTTTCTTCTTTGACCTGTGGGCTATTTAAAAGTGTAGTTCTGGGGCGCCTGGGTGGCGCAGTCGGTTAAGCGTCCGACTTCAGCCAGGTCACGATCTCGCGGTCCGTGGGTTCGAGCCCCGCGTCAGGCTATGGGCTGATGGCTCAGAGCCTGGAGCCTGTTTCCGATTCTGTGCTCCCTCTCTCTCTGCCCCTCCCCCGTTCATGCTGTCTCTCTCTGTCCCAAAAATAAATAAACGTTGAAAAAAAAAAATTTTAAAGTGTAGTTCTTACTTTCCAAACATATGGAGTGTTCTAATTATCACTTTTAACTGATTTCTACCTTAATTGTCCTATGGCCAACATACTCTAAATGATTTTAATCCTTTGAAATTTGTTGAGACTTGCTTTATGGACCCACATATGGCCAGCTTTGTAAATGTTCAGTGTAAGCTTGAAGAGAATGTGTGTTTTTCAGTTGTTAAGTGCCATGTTCCCTATGTGTCCATTGGGTCAGATTTGCTGATCATGTCATTTAAATATTCTACATCCTTACTGATTTCTAAAACCCACTTGTCCTATCAGTCACTAAGAGAGGTATGTAAAATACCTTGTTATACTGTGGACTGGTCTATCCCTCCTTGTAAGTGGTTCTGTCCATTATAATGGATATTTTTTAAATTCATAATATTTTTAATTCATAATATTTTTTAATTCAAGCGTAACATACATAAAGGACAGAAATCTCATACAGTTCATTGAATTTCCATATGTATACACCCACATAACCCAAATCAAGATAGAGAACATTTCCA
Organism: Herpailurus yagouaroundi; assembly: GCF_014898765.1. Classification (NCBI taxonomy): domain Eukaryota; kingdom Metazoa; phylum Chordata; class Mammalia; order Carnivora; family Felidae; genus Herpailurus; species Herpailurus yagouaroundi. The sequence continues at coordinate 43,604,876 of NW_024412388.1, forward strand.
GCACTTCAGGATTGCTCACGACTCTCCCAACTCAATATACCACCCCTCTCCCCATTATTCATAGGGTGAAAACATAGGGCGCTGTGCTTGAAATGTATATAAATATAATCACAGTATATATTCCTTTCTGTCTGGCTTCTTTTGCTTAATATTATGTCTATGAACTTCACTCACATTGTTTAACACAGCAGTAGTTCGTTCTTTTGATTGCTCTGTAAAATTGTATTGTGAAAGTACAGCACATTTATCCATTCTACTGTAGTGATGGACATTTGAATTGTCTCCAATTTGGGGCTACTGTGAAAAATCCTAAGACTCCTACAAGCATCCTTAGTAAATGAATTTTGGAGGGGGAGATGCACTAATCTCTCTTACATATCTTGGGATATGTACTAATACCAATTAGTGGAACTGGTAGATTCTGGGGTAGGCATATGCTTAGCTTTAGTAGTTCCTGCCCATTTGTTCACTCCTTCCAGCAAGTCTATGGGAGTTTTAGTTGCTCCACATCCTCATCAACACCTGTAATTGTCTTTTTTTTTCTTTTTTTAAGCCCTTCTGATGGGTGAGTAGTGGGATGTCAGTATAGTTGAAATTTTTATTTCCAGGGATACCTGGGTGGCTCAGTCTGTTAAGCGACCAGCTCTTGATCTCAGCTCAGGTCATGATCTCGCAGTTGTGGGATCAAGCCCTGTGTTGGGCTCTGTGCTGTCAGCATGGAGCCAGCTTGGGGCTCGCTCTCTCCCTCTCTCTCTGCCCCTCCCCTGCTTGCTCTCTATCTTCTAAAACAAATAAGTTTTTAAAATAGTTTAAATTTGGGGGCACCTAGGTGGCTCAGCTAAGCGTCTGACTTTGGTTCATGTCATAAACGCAGTTTGTGGGTTTGAGCCCCGCGTCAGGCTTTGTGCTGACAGCTCAGAGCCTGGAGCCTGCTTCGGATTCTGTGTCTCCCTCGCTCTCTGCCCCTCCCCCGCTCATGCTCGGTCTTTCTCAAAAATAAATATTGAAAAAAAAAAAAGAGTCCACGTATCTTTAAAAGACTGTCAAGGTAAAGGTCTGTGATTTAGAGGTCACCTTTTAATGTTTGCCTGCCAGGGAACATCCCATAGATCTTCCAGGACTGCTTTACCACCAGGATCACTTGCAAGGCACACTCAACAGAATCTGATAAGACGTGTGTGCAGAGAGAACATGAGAAGTTGAGAGCAAGGCAGAGTCACACAGCTCCTGCAAAATAATACAAGTGACAAAGCAAGCTAACACCAGGACACCTAAGGAGATGCTGCATTTAGTGCTGAAAGGGTCCGTAAAGGAAGTGGGCACAAATGCAAGCAACAGCTATTGCTTGGAGTAGGCTAGGGCCAGAATAGATGCTCAATCAGCAAACAGCAACAGCAAGACAGATCAATTTTGACTTCTTTTGTCTTTTGTTTTTAATGTTTATTTCTGAAAGAGCATGAGCAGGGGAAGGGCAGAGAGAGAGGGAGACAGAAGATCTGAAGCAGGCTCTGCACTGACAGCACAGGGCCCAATGAGGGGCTCAAACTCATGAACCATGAGATCATGACATGAGCTGAAGTTGGAGGCTTAACTGACTGAGCCGCCCGGGTGCCCCAGGACACGTCAATTTTGTAAATAAATAGGGAAAGGTTCTGTGGGAACATGCGTTGCCTCCATTTACTTCTCTCACACAGGGTGGAGAACCCTTTGAGCACAAGGTCTACGACCTTGTACGATCAGAGCCTATCACAGGGTCTGGTATACAGTAGGCAGTGAGTGAATGCTGGATGAGTGAATGGAAGAATTAACAGCATTTTACAAAAATGCTACAACACCTTGTCTTAAATGCCCAAGGCCAGATGTTTCAGAATACAGTTTTTCAGGTGTTAGGTAATCACGATGTGTATTACATAACACTCTCATGGGGTCTGGGACAGCACCTCATAAGCAAACATACTACAGCAAACGTAAGCATAGTCTCACTATGTGGAATAAATTAAGTCTACAAAGAGCCTCACATCAGGTCAGGTTTTGCTGCCAAATAAATTTTGTCACAAAACTTACCAACAAAAAAACGCTCTAGATTTCAGACTTTGTAGACAAAGCTCTGCTAAAGATGAAAACTAAAGTAACCATAGAAAGGACTACTAACTTTCACTTATTTATTGGGAAACCATGGTTAGTGGAGCACATGGTCTCCATGGGTTCACAGATACATTTAACCGCTGATTAGACTTACTGGAAGAAAATGATAGGTCAGAAGAAACTATCCAAAATAAAGCATAGAAAGTCAAAAATATTAAAATAGAGAAGACGAGTTAAGACACATATGGTATATTAAGAAAGTGTAACTGGAATCCTGGAAAGAGAGAGCTCATAGTCTAAAAGGAGATACATATTATAATCAGTTAAATTACAAATCAATGTGATAAGTACAAAGAGGGAATGACAACACGTTGAAAAAACACATCGAATTCTATCTGGGAGGATGTAGAAAGGCTAAGCTCATCCTGAAGACCAGGAAGTATGCCAAGACACAAACCCAGGCAAAGGGAACATGAACATGAGTATATAATGACATGGAAGGGCAGTTCATGTTCTATCACTTGCTGCAATTTCAAGGTAAGTATATGAACACCTATTTCTCAGCCTTTGGGGTCTAACCATATTCTTCACGCTTTCCAATAAGTGCATCAGAAGTATGCCTTATAGCAAATGATGGTTCACATGCTTCAGACACTCATCTGAGAGCACCACATAGAAAACCATCCACTAGGGCCATGGTTCTCAAAGTGAGGTCTCCTAACTAGCACAATCGGCACCACCTGACCCTTGCCAGAAATACAAACTCTTGGGCCCCACCCCAAACTTACTGAATCAGAAACTCTGGAGGTGGGGCCTAGCCATCTGTTTTAACAAGCTTTCCAAGGGATTCCGACATATGCTAAGTTTGAGAACTCCTGATCTAAAATAAACCCTTCTCACAGTGTGATTCTCAGACCACTGCTTAGAATTTGTTACAAACTACATCTCTTGGGAACCAGCGCACAGGCATAATCTGTACCAAAGTGGAGCCTGGACTCTACACCTCTAATAAGCACTCTCTGAGAGGCTCATGTTTCTGATTCCAAGTTTCAAATGCCACTGCATTAGATTATAAACTTCTCAAGGGCATGCAAGAACTGTCTTGTTCACAGTTCAATTTGTTTCCGATAGCTGGGCTGTAACAGACATTCAGTGAATGTTTTTGAATGATTAGCTAGCTCTGGATCAACCTGCACATCAGTACAGCAACTGTCAAGGTTGCTTAGGACCATGACTGAGAACTACAGGCCTATGTGCTTGTCCTACCTTGTCTTATACCCCTTAAAACAAGAACAATTTTGTCTATTTTAAAACGGTGGTCAGCAGCTTGCTAATAACAGGTGGATTATTAACTGAGGAATTAAAGCCATCTTTGTTTTAAGCTATTTGGTTTTAAAGAAAGAGAACTATGGGTTGGGAGAGCATAAGAGGGAGTTGAGGGCCTTAGTGTAGTGACTCAACAACCTCGAGGTGACGTTCAGACTGAGACTAATTTAAGTAAAGTTGACAGACATAACCGTGAGCCTGGGGAATATGAGCCATTCAGAAACAGTATACTGGCAAGAAAAGAAAATTCTATTAAGGGATGGCTTTCAGCACCTACATCCTTTGCTTAGTTCTGGAAGAAAGGCAGCCAAGACAAGGAAGAAAGAGACCTTCAGAATTCCGGTTCCTTGGTTACCGTTGAACACAGATATCCACCAAATTAGTTCAGTTAGGGGCAATAGCTAATTTATCAAGAAGTTAAACCTTTTCAAGTTTTGTAAGCAACTGAGGCTTGATTGAAAGGGCTAAAAGAACACACACACACCAGATATTAAATAAATGACCTTAAGGATACACATATTTTAACAGTCCCATTTAGCAAAACTGTCGATTTATTTTTCTACCCAATTCAGTATCAGTGATATACAAAAGAATAAAATAGATTACCACATTTACAGGAAGATACACAAACCAACTATCAAGGAACAATCCAGTAAAGTAACAAATTGTTGCTTACACACATCTACTCAAGGGTATATACACGGTTCATTCTAGGACAGTTTCCCGGTTCCCCAGGAAAGAAGCGACCTGAATTTATACCCCCCATAAGGTGAAGCAAACATTACAAGTGCTGAAAAGAACCATGTTTTGTACTGACAGAGAAACACTTTTAAAGAACACTCTCTAATTTTCAGACCAATGTCATAGAGCACCTGTGGGCTCACAGGCAGAATAGGACTTCATCAAAGGAAATGCTTCCCTCCTCTTAGCCTTTCTAAGACCCTCCTCCTTGTACACAGGAGAGGGAGCTCCCTTTAATAACAGGTGGCCGAGCAATACCCTACCTCAGCGGATGGTGTGTAGGTTATCAACACATAATGGGGAAAAGGAACTACCTCTCTTATCTACTAAATACAATCCACGTTTGGGCGGAGTTTCCAAATCTCCACCAGGCGGACATTATGTGACCTGTATTTTGTACACAGCACATTCCCTTGAGAGAAAATAGGGATGAACACCTCTCAAATTTTCACATTGCTCATCACATGTACCTTTTCCCAAAGCATGAGAAATGGCAAAAAACTAAGCCTGGCCAGATACTTTACCCAAGTCACTGAAAGCTTACAGGAACCATCTCTTCGTCAATCTCCAGGATCCAGTGGGTGAAGTGCCACAATTCTTTAAGGGAAGCAGAAGGTTAAGAGTCCTTTTCTCCCAAAATGCCTCAGCCAGGGACAGCACAGACAGTGCAACAGAAAAAGCTCAATGGCTCCAAAACATGGAATTCAACAGTCTTCAGTCAACCTCGCCACACTCTTCTGGCCATCTCCAAGGAATTACCACATTCGAAATTCAATTTTCATATTCAAAAAAGAGATCACTCCACTTCAGATGAGAAAAAATAAAGCAATGGCAATTAGCCTAAATACTCCAAACACTTGACAACTGGGGAACTGTCTCCTAAAGACGCTCAAAAGGCCAGCAGGATTCATTTATAATTTGGCATGCGCTGGTTGATGGGGCAACGAATAAAAGGAATAAAGATATAATACATCAAGTAATCAGACAAATGGCAGACATACATACCACATTAAAGATTCATACACAATACTGTGCTGACTTTAAAGAAGAAACTGGGAAAGGGTGGAAGGAAAAGATAATAGGGAAAGAATTACAAGGGAGCATTTCAGTCTAACGCTAGTCCAGTGAATACTACCAGTGGGATTTCCAATCTTCCATCTCCAAAGAAAGCTGATCTAATAAATTGTAAAATTACTTTGCTCATTTTGGGGGCATACAACATACTCCCAAGTACAGTAAGCCCTCTGACATTTTGGTTTCACTTGCTATTTGATGACTAAGTTGTTTCTGGTTGTAAAGATTTTCCTAATATATTTTTATTAGCCAGTTAACACAGCAAAGGCTGCTCCCTCTGTGAGGCCAAACGAGCTTCACCAAATAATTTGATCTAATGAAGATGAAGGGGGGGGGGCGGGGGGAAAGGGAAAGTTTCCTGGTTTTTGTTGCAAAACTTCTTCTCTCACTTAAAAAGCTCTGCAATCGCTTAATGTTTTGTTCCAGAAAAAGAAAGCAAAACTAGTTGGGGAAAATACCCATACACTTATTGTTTACTAGCCTGATACAAAACAAATTCATAGTTGTCAGTCAATCGTCTTTCAAAAATCAAATATGAATGTTTGATCTTGTAACTTAAGAACTGAATTTTTCCACATTCCTTTATAGAGAGTTAGCATCTGTAAATTGAGACCTTTTTTTTGGACAATCATGCAAATTTAATTTGTCCCTGGAAAGAAAAACACAACCTACCAGATTAACAAAATATGTCCTTTAAACAATAATTTTTCTGTGAATTTTTCTCCACTATTACCATTTCATCCTTCAGTAAGCAGAAACCACTCTTAAAAAGTTTACATATTTCGAGTGCACAGAGAGTTAAACTCACAGCAATCACGAAGACCGAATCAAGTCAATCTATTTTACCTTCTGAACTGGTTCTACTCAGCTCAAAAGTAAATTCTAAACATTTTCCAGTTATTATTATTAAGCTATAGAAGCTAAAGACATTTCTACTGCCAGAGAGGCTTCTGTAAAATTGAATAAAGATTTTATTATACCACACACACAAAAAGCCATCGGTACAGAAAAGGCAGTTTTCGGTTATTCTGTTGAGAATTTCTTTCCATGATTTCTCCCATTAAAGTATAGTTTTCAAAGCAACCACCACGACAAAGGAAGCATCTAATTAGTCCATTTTCTTCTGATCCAAGAATGCTGAACATTTACTGTCCCATCTGTAGCTGTATCAGCAGTGTAATGAACACAGTTTATATTACTGAGCTATTCTTTGAACTCCAAGAACTGTTGAAGTCTTTTCTGATGTTCTGCAGATGCTTGCACAGCACTAAATGAAACATAAATTCAAAGCATAAGCTTTATTTTACATTAAGCATATTAAGTGAACCACAGAGCACAGAGTCAATATTTTTCAAAACAATTAAAAATGAATAGAAATCTTCACTTATTTAGTACTTCTGAGAAAGCTGGATGAAAACCCTCCTTAATCTAATGAGGAGGAGGGCTTGCATTCAGTAACAGCATGCTTCTACCTTCTAAGAGACCAAAGCAAATTAAGACTGACAAGTGAAAGCATCGATTTTAACCTGCTCTGCTGTGGAACCTGCTGTGCAGAGTTCCAAGCCTTGCAGTAGATTTTCTGGATTTTATTATTTTATTTAAACCAGATTCCAACATTATCTTTGAGTTGTGGAGTATTTGAATTGCCTTTAATATAAAATCCTTTAAACTAAAATGTTTGGTTAAAACACAATAGACTCCACTAATCGTTTTCAAAGGTAACAGCTTGGTGGTTTAGATTTAGTTTTCCCTTTGAACATAAGTTATGTCTTGGATGGGGAAATAGAGTTCTCTCCCTACCCTTGCCTCCCACAAAAATACATTACCTTGATAAAAGCGGAGTAAATATATTCTGTAATTAGTATAAAACTTCTTTTCAAATTTTTGGGTAAAAAATGAATAAAGATTCTGGTCTTCTAGTTGAAGATGGTATTATTAAATGATTTAAAAAATCCAGGTTATAAAAGTTACCACTTTTAAAAGTGCCAAAAAAGTCTTCTTACAATAATTCTGCTTCAAATCATCCCAAATCGCCTTATAAATACGCATCTCTGCTTGCTGAAACCAGCTGCCTCTAACTGAACCATTTCAAGTACTTTACTGTGTGGACTCCCTCCGGGTGCTAGTGAGGCCAGATAACATACCCATTTCACAGGAGGGTAAACAGTATCACAAAGGTCAGAGATTAGGGAAGACAACTCAGCCTACTGGTTAAGATTATAGACACCATTAAACAGAACACTAGGTCAGAGAGACTGGAGTCTGAATTCTGGTTCTACATAATCGTGGGCAAGTTAAATCATTAGGTAACTTGACTGCAACCACAGACAGTCAATGATGTAACCAGACATAAATCCAAATGTTTTAACTCCAAATCTTTTTTCCCCACCATACCATTCTGTCCTGGACATACAACAGTCTACTCATCATATATAAAAGATGGCTCTTCTCAGAGAAAAGAAACTAAGGCAGAATTTCAGTGTCATAATTTATCAGTCATGCATCCCCCATTCTTATCTAAAACTCTCTATTTCCCCCTTTCTCCCTGCTTTTGCTCTATCATCATATACATATTTCATGCTCCACATTCATCAAGCATCCTCCATGGTGGTTTATATCTCAGAGGCAATCTAAAATATAGGGAGAAATGGTGGGATTTTAAGAGTAAGTAAGACCAGATTTCAGATTCATGTTCTAAACCCAACTAGACTGTGCTATTAGGCAAGTCCTTAATCTCCTTGAGCCTCAGTTTCCATATCTGTACAGTTATGATAACCTCTATACCTCATAGATGCTTTGAGAGAAGGAAATGAAAAAATGTATTTAAAGTGCTAAGTGTATTGTCTAGAACAGTGCTGTCTTGATAAACTTTCTGCAATGACACAAATGTTTTTTTTTTTAATTTTTTTTTTTTTTTAACATTTACTTATTTTTGGGACAGAGAGAGACAGAGCATGAACGGGGAAGGGGCAGAGAGAGAGGGAGACACAGAATCGGAAGCAGGCTCCAGGCTCTGAGCCATCAGCCCAGAGCCCGACGTGGGGCTCGAACTCACGGACCGCGAGATCGTGACCTGAGCTGAAGTCGACGCTTAACTGACTGAGCCACCCAGGCGCCCCAACAAATGTTTTAGACCTAAGATGTCCAATACAGTAGCCACTAGCCACATGTAGTTACTGGGGACTTAAAATGTGGCCAGTTTGACTGACAAACTGAATTTTTAGTTAATTTAAATTTGAACAGTAATATGGAGTTATCATATTGGAGAGCACAGAGGTAGAAGGCACTCCATAAATTGTTTTTTTTTTTGTTTTTAAACAAGTGAATAAGCCTCTGAAAAGAGAGAGGATTATCTAGTGCTCTTTACATTGCCACAGAGCCAAGTGTCGCATAAAAACCTGCTATTACTGCTGTGCATTGTGGAAGTAAAAGGAAATATACTACTCTAATTTTTTTTTTTTTCAACGTTTATTTATTTTTGGGACAGAGAGAGACAGAGCATGAACGGGGGAGGGGCAGAGAGAGAGGGAGACACAGAATCGGAAACAGGCTCCAGGCTCTGAGCCATTAGCCCAGAGCCTGACGCGGGGCTTGAACTCCCGGACCGCGAGATCGTGACCTGGCTGAAGTCGGACGCTTAACCGACTGCGCCACCCAGGCGCCCCTACTCTTTCTAAAAGTAGGCAGCATGCAGAAGTTCTAAACTACTCATTGACCGCATACAGAAAAAGCAATCTTTTGTGCCTTCTAAAGTTCATTTATAATTGTGATAAACACAGTTTAGTTAATAAACTAGCATCCCTTATCCTGCCGAGCTGGATTATTTCATGAGAAGAAAGCAGTACACATCAATGAAACTAAATATAAACAGGCTTGGCATTTGTGGTTTTCTTTCTGGTTCTGTTTCCAAAGGTGTCATGATCTGTCATTGTTTTTCTAGCATGATTCACAAAGCACCAAGGACTCATTTATGGAACACTCTGCTCACCTAAAGTCTTAGCTGACTAAGATGTAATATCAGAATTATTTTTAATATGCTTTTCTGGAAAGGTACTCAATTTTTTGCTTTTTATCTCATAAGGATGTTTGCTGCTTTTATAACTTTCTATCCTTTTTTGTCTGTTTGAAAGAAGGCCCCAAAGCTTATATGATAGGCCCAATTTTAAAATATAACGTCGATATCAAAGCTGTTAATTCCCAGTAGGAATCATGAAAGTCACATGTTGAACATGTGAGCCTTTATAATTCTCATACCTGTTCCTCATGGGAACTCCTGAAAGTAGATTATCATCATGGGTTAAAACAGGTAAACTTACTTCAGATGTTCACCAAATGTAGTAGTTATTCGATAGATGGCAGTTTTTAATGATGCTCTAAATGCAAATCTTAATGTTTTATAAGAAGTGTCCACAAGGCTTCCTGAAATCCGAGGTGGTTTACTGGAAGCATGAGGAAGCTTGAAGTACTTGTCAACTGCCTAGATCAAGAAAGAAAGAAGGCACATTAGTTCAGAATATCAATAAAGCCATATTAGTCCAAAGAATCAAGGAGATTTTATTTCAAATAAATTAAGAGAGAGAGATACACACATCATACAGGCATTCTAGAAAACATTTATTTTGGATCACAGTCAAAAGTTTGAAAGACAATGCAGTGGATGTTTAGCCACTACAGCAGTTAGCAGAGAAAAGTTCAGACCTGTCGTCTCAAGAGGAGCCATTCTGCAACGGTCTTGAAAATGCAAAGCTGGGAAGTGAAATACAGATATCCTACTTTGCTTATGGTGTGTGACAGCTAAGAGTACTTTTATTATAAATCTCAAAAAAAGAAAAAAAAGACCAAAACTTTATGCTTTACATAAATAAAGTTATTTACTATAAGCTAGCTTCTCTTCCTTTCTAGATGATAAAACATCTATGAGCAAGAATAGGTAGAGAGAGAGAGAATCCATAAATGAAAGTGACTTTATTTATACTTGATAGAAAAAGAAATATAGATTTAAGTGTATTTTTTGAAGGCCAAGGTAAATAATATAATTTTTAAATGATATAACTACATTAAGAAAAGGAAGAACTAAAGATACAAAAGTATAAGTGTATTAAACTATTACAGAAAGATAATACTATAGTGACAAGAAATAATACTTTAAGATTATTGTTCATAGTTATGGAAAGAACCACCAAAAGAACTAAATACTGTTAAAATGATTTCTGCCATTATGTTTTTAATTTCAAGAGCTCTTTTATATCATCTGAGTGATCCCTTTTATTTTAGCATCCTATTTTTGTTTCAAGGATGCAATATCCTCTCCTATTTCTGGGGATTTTGATGATTGTTGTGGTTTTGGTTTTTGGTTTTATAGTTTCTTCCAAGCGACTTTCCCCATCTTTGTTTCTTTGGTCTCTATTTTCTGCATTAGAGACTGTGCTCAGAAATCTAGTGATCCCTGGCTCATGAATGCGAGAGGGACCTCCTAAAAAGCTGACCAAAAGCACTGAATACATAGAGATTACTGACAACAGGCTTCACAAGAGGTGACCTGCATGGATTTTTTAGGGTTGCCCAACTCAGTAACTTTGTTTTTCTTCTTGGATCAAGTCAGAGTTCCCAGAGAAGAGTTTTCCAGTACTCTGTCTGGTGGGCCTGTATTCAGGGGAGTATACCCCTATCTATTTAATACAGAAGCCACAAGTGTGTCTGTCGTGTCCACTCACAACTCTGCCAGCCCAGAGAGCCCAGTGCTCTACCCTCTCTAAAGGACAAACCTCAGCTGCTGGAGGCGGGGGCACCAGCAGCAGAGAATCTACAGATCTAATTTTCGAACAACTCTCAGCCATCATTCTTATTTTGGTAACTATCCCTTCATCCTTAGTTCCAGAGGTACTGGGGGCCTGTCTCATTACCAACTTCCAATTTGCTTCTGGGGTCTGCCAAGTTAGTTATGTCAACCATCTCCTCTCCAGCTTTGAAGACTCTGTTGCTGTTGTCTCCTCTCCTGTTTGTGGATTTATGTCTTTTTAAAAGTCCTTTTACTGTGGTTTAGCAGAGTGTGGGGGAAGGAACAAGATTTAGTGTGTGTGTTCGGTCTGCCATGACAAGTTCAAGTCCAATCATTTATTCTTTCAACAGTAACTTATAAGAGTGTTTCCTGAGACCAGGACATACCTGAAATAATTTTAGGCAGAATGGGAGGTGGTATTCAGTGACATACCTAAGCAACATTAGATAATACCGAATCATAATGGAAAAGTTACTTCCTTTTCAATTTTCTTGCAAACTTTGATTAACCCTCATTAGACCAGGAAAAATAGCCATCATCATTTACCGCCTGGGTCCAATGGTCCCTTTTTATAATTTAAAGTCACCTTACAAAAAATCTACAGAAGAATAATACCATCAAATTGCAATTATTTTTAAAAATTTTTGACAGCTCATAATTTTGTTGAAGAGAGTTTATCCATTTTCCTTGCACCATAATGGTAAAATATTTTCATTCTTAGGTTTATAAAGAAAAATTCAAATGACGAATCTAGTGAGTTTTTTCATTTCAACATCATCTATTTCTTTCCAATCACCTCTGTATACACCTTTGTATCCCTTCAGCATTTATCCACTTATAAGCCATATAAAGTAAATTTTGGTGTAAAATATCACAGAAAATGAAAGAATACTGTCACATATACTCTCAACAAAATGGGATGATCCACAGGTTCTTATTATAAAATATTTTGGGACAAAGCCCTTCCTCTTGAATGACTTACTGAATGAGAATATCACATATATTTCCTTTTTCCTTAAAAATACATCATTCTGTCATCAATTCTTGAGTTTGAAAAAATATATCTAGAATATTATCATCTGAAAGATTTACGGTTTAAAATTTCTCTTCTATGATCCTCATTAAAATCTAGAGCTGTGTGATCCAATACGGTAACCACTAAGATACATGGAAATGTGGCAGGTTTGAACTGAGATTTGCCTAAGTGAAAAGTACACATCAGATTTTGAGGACTTAGTGTTAAAAAATATATAAAATATCTAAGGGTTCCTGGGTGGCTCAGTCAGTTGAGCGACCAAACTCTTGATTTCGGCTCAGGTCATGATCCCAGGGTCGTAGGCTCAGCCAAATGTCAGGCTCTGTACTGAGTGTGGAGCCTGCTGAACTCCGCCCCTTTCCCTGACCCGCAAATGCTCTCTCTAAAATAAAAAATAAATACGTATAAAATATCTCCTTAATAATTTTGTATTGATTACATAATAAAATTACATTTTAGATAAACTGAGTTAAATAAAATATATCCTTCAAAATTAACCTCACCTGTATTTTTTTAATGTAACTATTAGAAAATGTAAAATTATATTGCATTATATTTCTATCTGACAAAGCTGGTCTAGAGTGCTATTTGCATTCATCTTCTGATTTATCTCAATAATATTGCACATACTGGCAATTTTCTTCCAATTGCCAATGTGAGTAAAAAAATTTTTTAATTCTGAATTAGCAACTATATTCAATGAAAGTTTAAAAAAAAAAAAGACTATAAAAACGTATGTCCATATTGCTTATATACTTTTCTTGAAAGATGATGGAATACTATGTGATTCCATCATTCTCCTGTTTCTTATTGGGCTTTTTTACCACAATTGGGAATAAATAATGAGTAATGATGAAATAATTCCTAGGATGCTCAAACAGTAAATCTTGAAATCTTTACATTTCAAGATACCGGAAACATCAAATCACTAAGATTCCAAAACACATCTTGGATTTTATTTATTTACTTATTTATTTTAAATGGTTAGCTTACTTTTCTTTAGACTGCTGATTTTTTTTTTAATGTTTATTTACTTTGTCTGAAAGGCAGAGAGAGAGAGAGAGAGAGAGAGAGCACGCACGCACACAAGTGGGGGAGAAGCAGAGAGACAGGGAGACACAGAATCAGAAGTAGGCTCCAGGCTCCGAGCTGTCAGCACACAGCCCTATGTAGGGCTTGAACCCACAAACTGCAAGATCATGACCTGAGCTGAAGTCGAACACTTAACCAACTGAGCCACCCAAGCACCCGCATCTTAGATTTTAAAAGGGTCTGAAGGGTAAATGCAAAAGAATGAATTTTGTTAAATTGTTTTTTATCTGTTCTCTGAAAGACCTCTAAGAATAAAAGTCATAAAATATCAGCTCTTAAAAAATAAGGAACGACAGACCCTAATGAGATAAGGGTTAAAAAAAGGGAGGAAAGTCTGGGTTTGGAGCTAATTTGTCCCTAACACACCTTGAATCCTCATTAATCTCTTTCTATGACAAAGGATAAATAGGTTTCAGGTTCAGGGACTTCAGCAAACAACAGTATCTACAGCTAGAGCTTTCAATTATTATCTTTTCTCACTTTGACTGTCTTACCCTTAATACTGAAATCCAAAAAGCCCTGAAAACAAAAACTTTTCTTTTTTTTTTTAATTTTTTTTTCAACATTTTTTTAATTTATTTTTGGGACAGAGAGAGACAGCGCATGAACGGGGGAGGGGCAGAGAGAGAGGGAGACACAGAATCGGAAACAGGCTCCAGGCTCTGAGCCATCAGCCCAGAGCCTGACACGGGGCTCGAACTCACAAACCGCGAGATCGTGACCTGGCTGAAGTCGGACGCTTAACCGACTGCGCCACCCAGGCGCCCCAAAACTTTTCTAACTGTTGGTGGCAAAAGCTGACCTGACTTCATCTGGCAGTAAAACCTGACCTGAGCTGACACAGGCTATTTACAGTCTTTATTTACTTAATATGAAGACCCAGATATTTCACTGCAGAAAAGTATTAATGTATCTGATTAAGGGGATTCTGCCTCAGATTCCAATAGGAGTATTTTGTAATCTAGGATATATATACAATGTTATATTTTTAAGATCCAAAAAAATCTGAATTTTGAAATATATCCTAAGGTTTGAGATAAGGAACTGTGCACCTATGTTCTATTTGTAGCAATTCAAGCTAGTTTTCCTTTTACAAAAGTGATACAAAATTTCCTTTTAAATAAATTTAAGTTAGGGGTACCTGGCTGACTCAGTTGGGAGAGCATGAGACTCTTGATCTCAGGGTTGTGAGTTCAAGCCCCATGTTAGGTATAGAAATCACTTAAAAATAAAATCCAAATTAATGAATTAATTAAGCTTATAACGAACGACTTAAAATACTAAATAAGTAGATAATAGTTCAGGTGGCAAATAGGACTAAAATTATGGCAATAACATGTGGTAATAAACAATGACAGCAAAAACTATGGAAGTAGCACATGAATAACTTCAATCTAGGAAACACCAGTTTATAGTATTTAGTGATGTATGCCATAGTTAGAACCGAAGTACTTAATCAGCTGTGAGGTTAAACAAGTATCTATTGAGCACTCATTTTATGCACTACACATGGTTTCTGGCCTGAAGATTGAGATTACACAACTGGGATCTCAAATATCCAGTTAAGAATTATCCCAAACAACGAAAAGGGTAAACAGTGAGTAGAGTACACCACTAAACAATATACTCTTCAGTAAAAATGAAAAATCCCCAAAAGGCCTTACGTTAGCCCTTATAGAAGCCTGAAAAAGGGCTATACTATGAAAATAGGCACTTTTGGCCCATTTATATTTATATGCACTGTATATGCACAAAAGCCGAATAAAGAGAAAACGCTCGTTGCTCTCCTGTGACTATTTATCTGTCAGTGTCATTAACAAATTGTCCACCGTGCAGAGCTTTGAAAGCGCCTCATCTCAAGGATCTTACTCATAACCTAGTTAAAATAGAGGTTTATTCCACGAAAGCCAGAGTCCCAAACAAATGGCAAGGAGAACACCAGACTCTGTTAAATGTAATCATGACTACAGAGCAGAGTTTCTCAACCTCAGCACTACTGACATCTTGGACTGGGTAATACTCAGTTGTGGGGGCCGCTTTGCGCATTATGGGCTGTTTAGCAGCATCCCTGGCCTCCACAAAGGATGCCAGTAGCATTCCCCTCTATCTGTGACAATCAAAATATCTCCAGACATCGCCCAAAGTTTCCTGGGAAACAAAACTGCCCCTGGCAAAAACCACAGCTACAAAATGATACTCTTAGATGATGCTGATAGCTAAATTTACTGATGGCAGTTATTGTGCGCCAGGCACGGAGTTTAACTGCTTTATATATGTTACCTCATTTAAATATTAAAATAATTTGCTAACAAAGACACCATGCTGACATCACAAGCATTTCATTTAATGTTCATTTGTTATTTATTGCATACCTGTTTTATGTTCTCTGATCATTCTACATTTCTGTACATTGTGGCACTTATTACAATTGTAGTTAATTATTCATAGATTATCTGTTTTATACTCTGTAAACTAGAGGGCTGGAACCATGTCTGTCTTTCTCTATTCTGTATCTTAGCACATGGTAACTGTTTGATTATTGTCAGGCAATTGATAACTTAGGACACCACTCTAGACTCTGTATACAGATTTTATCTCGAACCCTCATAATAACCCTGCAAGGTACTATTTCTGTTTTAAAGATGAAGACTCTAACCTGACAGATGTTTAATAAATTACCCTTGATCATTCAGAAAGTACAAGAGCCTGGACTTGAACTGGGCATCTGTCTGACACTATGTCTCTTAGACTGCTTGCTTACAGTAGTGATAGCAATACTTTTTTTTAATCTTGAAAGATGTTTTCTCCTGTACACTGTAAGAATTCTGTCATACAACATGGAAATAATAACGAAGTAATAAAAGCTTACATTTGTTGGGTACTTAATATGGCACAGGCATCCTGAGTACTGATCTCATTCATCGTTCACATCCCCATGAGGTAAGTACTACTATTACTATCTCCATTTTCCAGATACAGAAACTGATGTTTAGAGATTACTATTTTCACTGGTTATACAATGCACTCCCCCGCCCCGCCATTTTAAAATTCCTGAAATGGAGATGTATCTTCTAATTAATGATATCTTAGACTCAATGAAATATGGTAAATGTATTTCTAAGGTTGCACAGCTAGGAAGTAGTAGGAGCTAGGACTCAGACACAAGTGGGATTGATTCTAGATCTTGCACTTTGGTCCATCTAACATACTGCCATTCTATCTCAGGAAAGGTTAGGAGATACATAACCCTCCAAGCCCTCACAGAGGCAAAGGACTAGGAGTCCGAAAGCCTGTTTTTCAAATCTGACTTGACCATTTACTGAGCATAATCTTAAGTCATACCAAAAGATAGTAGCCTTTTTGAGACAGATACAATCATGTACAACAGCCCTTATTCTAACCTTAGTTGTTAAAATTTTAAAGAAAAATCATTTCTTTGGAATACCACACAAACGTTAGGTAGAGCAGTAGAGGATTCTAGAGGAACAAAAAATGAACTGCGACTTATAAAAGAATATTGGTCAAGTGTCTCTGAGCCTTCAAACCCACAGTTCTACACTGCTAATGCCCTGCAAACAGCTCAGGTTCAAGTTCCAGCTCTGCCACCTGAGACTTGTGAGCGAGACCTGAAGCTAGCCTCCCTCATCTCTAAAATAGGCCTAAAATACCTCCATCCTACTTCCTTCACAAGATAGTTATGAGGACCAAAAAATATAAAAATAAAAATAATAATAATAATAATAATGGTATGAGTGAAATTGTATGGTATTTGTCTTTTTCTAACTTATTTCTCTTTTCTTACTTTTTAAGAGAGAGAGTGTGTGAGTGAGCTGGGGAGAGGAGCAGAGACAGAGGGAGAGAGAATCCCAAGGAGGTACCACACTCAGCATGGAGCCCGATGTGGGGCTCAGTCCCACCACCCTGGAATCATAACCTGAGCTGAAATCAAGAGTCGGACGCTCAACTGACTAAGCCACCCAGGTGCCCCTAATCGACTTATTTCACTTAGCATAATACCCTCTGGATCTATCCATGTGGTTGCAAATAGCAAGATCTCATTCTTCTTTATGGCTGAGTAATATTTCATTGTGTGTGTGTCCCCCCCGCACATCTTCTTTATCCATTCATCTATGGATGGACACACTTGGGTTGCTTCCATTATCTTGGCTGTTGTAAGTAATGCTGCAATAAGCACAGGGGTGCACGTATCTTTCCAAGTTACTGTTTTCATTTTCTGTGAGTAAACACCTGGTAGTGGAATTATTAGATCATAGGGTAGTTCTATTTTTAATTTTTTGAGGAACCTCCATACTGTCTTCCGCAGTTTGTAGCAGTTTGCATTCCCACCAATAATGCATGAGGGAGGGTTCCTTTTCTCCACATCCGCACCAACACTTACTTCTTGGTGTTTTTTTATTTTAGCCATTCTGATGGGTGTAAGGTTAGGTGTAAGAAACAAACAAAGAAAAAAGAGACAAACAAACAAAAACACCCAGACTCTTAACTGTAGTGAACAAACTGGTGGTTACCAAAGGGGAGATGGGTGGGGGGAAGGGTGAAATAGGTGAGGGGGGTTAAAAGTACACTTACCGCATGAGCACTAAGCAACAAACAGAACTGCTGAATCATTATGTTGTACACCTTAAACTAATAACACTGTATGGTAATTATACTTGAATAATAACTATTTTAAATAAAAAATATACTTTAACGACCCCAGAAGTTTGGTAGTTAGAGAATTTAAAACTAAGTCTTCCTAAATGAAAAAAAACAAAACATGGTAAGTAATCGCTCTGTAGACTACAAAGCACTGTACTGTTATTGTTATTTTATTGTAAACTACACCGCCCGAGTGATAAAAAACAAACAATGCTATGTGTGTTAAAGATACGCCCACATTAAAAAAAAAAAACATTAAGAAAAAAATTTTTTTTTAATTTAAAAAAAAGGGGATGCCTGGGCGGCTCAGTCAGTTGGGCATCTGACTTCAGCTCAGGTCATGATCTCGTGGTTTGTGAGTTCGAGCCCCATGTCAGGCTCTCTGCTGACAGCTCAGAGCCTGGAACCTGCTTGGGATTCTGTGTCTCCCTCTCTCTCTGCCCCTCCCTTGCTCATGCTGTGTCTCTCTCTCTCTCTCTCTGTCAAAAATAAATAAACATTTAAAAAAAAAAAATACACGCCCAAATCCTGGGTATCCTACTGTGTTGTCAGGCAAGCCAAATACTAGAAGTTGTGGGGAAATACTAGGAAATGATTTCTTTAGAGAAAGGTATCTGGGAAAAGAGCACAAATAATAAAACTATACACATGTACACACGTCTCAAAACACATTCGTGAGAAAGTGGGCACAAAAAGAACTCAAAGGAAAAAAAAAAGAATCATTGGCTCTGATGTCTAAGACTTTGTAACAGGCAAAATAAATTGAGAGTGGAAGAAAAGAACGGCAAAGCATGTTTTCTTCTCGTATCTTACATTCCCTCCCAAGACGTTCTTGCACAGATGCACCAATCGTTCTTTGAGCCTACTTCAACACCACTCCTCCGGAACACCTACTGCACAACCCAGCTCCCACCTGGAAATGCTTCTGGCACTCAGTGTTTGCATCTGTCACCTGGCGTACAATGACAATGCCAAGACAGCGTAAAACACACCACCCAACATGAAATGAGGAAAGGCAGCCTATTCAGAAGCAAGAAGCATATGTTTTATCTTTCTGTCTTTAAGTCTAGGACTAAAAAGTCCTACTACTTTGAAACTGTTCACCCAGCCTGGCAGCAAGGGATCTGGCCAATAGGTAACATTTATCTGCAAGGATAATTTAACTACAGGTTATTTTTAGTAGCTACAAGATGTGTAAGGATCCAAATTTATATCACTGAACAGAATTCTTTTTCTTTTTTTTTTTTTTTCAACCTTTATTTATTTTTGGGACAGAGAGAGACAGAGCATGAACGGGCGAGGGGCAGAGAGAGAGGGAGACACAGAATCGGAAACAGGCTCCAGGCTCCGAGCCATCAGCCCAGAGCCTGACGCGGGGCTCGAACTCACGGACCGCGAGATCGTGACCTGGCTGAAGTCGGACGCTTATCCGACTGCGCCACCCAGGCGCCCCTGAACAGAATTCTAATACTCTAAGTAATCTGATTAATACCAGAAGTTTAGTGACTTCCTTTTTCTGTTTCTATAAAATTATTATTTACAAATGAATTAGAAGTTTCTCTTCCTAGTCTCTTAGATTAGAATTTCCCATGGGTGAGAACAGTACGACATTTTAACTTCCAACATATGTTTTGTTACTCAATAAATGTGACACGTGAGAAACAAACTGAAAAACCTGGGAAGCAGGGAAAAACATGACCGTCTACCTCCCGGCAACCCACACACTGCCTACCTCTTGCAGCGTCAACAAAGTGTTAAGAATAGCTGGTAGTGTAGTCTGGACAACTCCAAATCTATCTTCGGTGAATGATGCTGCTACTAAGTGAGACAGACCTCAAGAAGAAAAGAGAAAAAAAAATTAGGCAAATCTACTGACAATACATCTATCGAGAAGGGATTAATATCCTGAGTATCTAAAGAACTTGAAATAGAGGAGGAGGGTATTACGCTAGAAAAATGCGCAAAAGATTGGAACATGCACTGAAAAGGTCCTCACTACACCAGTCCTGAAAAAGAGGAGTCTCTACATTCTAGTAGGAAGAAAAGTTTTTAAATGATATTGTGTCTGGTAGTGATGACTGGTAGAAAGAAAACCAAAGCAGGATAAAGGAAAAGAGTGACCGCTATTGAGGGCACTTTCATTAGGGTGCTCAGGAAAGGGCTCTCTGAGGAAGTATTATTTAAGCATTGAGAAGGCAGTATCTAGGAGATAAGAACAAAAAAACAAAAAACAGTTCTTTAACAACTAAATTTTCATATTCAAGCTAAATATGAAGTTAAAGTTAAATACGTTAAACTAAAGCTAAATATGAAATTCAACTTAAATACGTTAAAATGTTAAATGTTAGGTCAACATAAGTTGACAGTTGAAAACAATCTATTAATTGCTGCAGTTTTCTGAAGCAGAAAAAGATAGGTAAGAATCCCAGGCTCAGTTTCTCTGCTTCTATATTAAGGAAATTTTCTGCCCAAATTAAAGCACACCTAAGTATCTAAGAAAGAAAAATGACCCATATAAAACAAAGATATAAAAATGTATCTAAAAATGCAAAGACTGATATCAGAGTCTAGAACTGACCTTTCATGGATTATACTTCAGTATTTAACTGATAATGAAAATCAGAATCGTAGTTCACTGAGGTTGCTTACCTTCTAATGCCCAAATATGCATTTGGGCATCTGAAAAAACAGCCTGAATAGATGCCTCTGGGTGCTACAAATACAATAAAAACATTTCAATAAGTTCCCCTGGGCAATAACTCTTATGTCATCTATCAACTACGTAGCTGTAACAGTACAAAATTCACAGCTGCCTCTCAAGAATTAAAATCTGAAATTCTTACACAATATTTCACTGCAATAAAGCAGTCTATCACCAACTTATTGTGTGACTCTTGCCCAATCTCTAAATCTCTATGTGTCTCAGTTTCCCACTTAAAATAAGAGTTACATACACTCAACCCACCTCAGATTGGTATACAGATCACCTGAGACAATGGTTACAAATGCTCAGGACACCTAATGCTCAGGCGTCAAAACCTGAGAACGCCTAAATACATATTACCCACTCTTAAATTGTCTACCCTTAGCCCCACTCCAAAGAAACACCATCCAACCTTCTTTAATACAGCAAGGTCAAATAGTATGGAGCATTTTAACAAATGCTGGCTTTGGTAATGCCCAACAAAGCCTATTAAATACACTAGCACGTTACATTTTTCAACATCCAACGGCAGTGTCTACAACTCCTCATCTTAAAATAGATCCACTTGCAAAATCAAAATCAAAAGTAGACGTTCACTTCCAAGGGAAAAGGAGATCTCGTTCAGCATCTGCTCTGCCACTTACTGGCTATATGCCCTTAGACTAGCTACTTGACCCCCCCACCCCCCTGAGCCTCAGGTTTCCTTATCTGTAAAATGAGGGCAGAAAGACATCTGACAGGAATGCTGTTAGAATTAAATGAGGGAACTTAAGAGAAAAGAACATGGCATACATAAGACACAAAGGTGAGTTCTCTTCCCATCCTTCTGAAGTAAAACTTCGGACAACCCCTCTTCCTCTTGGTGGAAGACAGGACACCTTCCTCGGGGGGGCTGATAGTTTTCCCAAAGCTCTAATGGAGAGCCTGAGGTAGATTCTGTTTGGTAAAGGTAATTGCTAGTTGGGTGGATCTTCCCTGCCACCAAAGCGAGAAAAAAGTTTCAAGCACTTGAAATGATTCTTTTCTTGTGTGTGCCTATGTTCCATCAGAGTTACTCAGATCTCTCTCCCCACAGAATGAAAATGAATAACGTATGCCAGTGCAAACTTTTCACTTTAACAAAGTACAACATTAGCTAATACTGCAGTATCTTCAGAATGAAAGAAGTTAGATTTAAATAGCTAACACAAAACAAAAATTCTTTCCCCTACATATGGGCAGAAGTTTTGCTTATCAAAGGATTAACATGCAACAGCTGTAGTCAGTGAAATAGGATCGACTCTTTCGCTTCTGCAATTCAGAGTTACTCTCCTGCGGCAGCTGGGGCGGCAGACGGACAAGGTGGAACGTCATTTCATTTGTGGCCTGAATCACAACTTTTTATCCCACGCAAGCGTAACATGTATAATCTAATCCAGTCATCTCTCTTCTGAATACCAAATTGGCCACAAATATTTTGGCAGGACAATGAGCCATGAAAGATCGCCATGGATTTGATCACTCCGCAGGAAGAGGCTGAATATGAGCACAAAGCTGTCCTCAGCCAGGAGACTCGGGAGGCCAACTGCAGTCAAGCCTTGGGAAGCTACTGAGGTGAGGTGGGGGTCTAGGGCAACTACTAACATGGAGGTTTACCAGAGCACTACGCCAAGCTTCCTAGGATCGAACTAAACATTTAGAAGTCAAATCTAGTCTGGTACTTCATTTCGTTGCATTTCCTCTCCCCCCATTCCCAATGCTGTAACTACATATTCTTACCTTACTGAAAAAATACATTATCAGCACCCGTTTTGATAAGAAATTCTTAACCTGAGTTGGAAAGAAGGAAGAATTAACACATGTAAGTTTTCAAATCTATTCAAACATAATGTTAACACATCCCCAGTTTCTCCCTGACACTACATTAAATGAAACACTTCATATCTTACAGAGAATAGTTATAGTAAACCACATAAGTAAATACCTTCGTATTATAAACTTGAAAACTAAGATGGGCCATCTCACCTAAACTGCATTCTCAAGTACACATGTCTAACCCCACAATAAAAGGAATCTGAATTGGTTCTGGTGATATTTTCTTACTCAATTCTTGACAACTGTCTTGCCCTTTAACTTCTTAATACTAAAAAAGAATGTTTCCTTAGACAACAACAAAAAATCTTAAGACATGAAATTGTTTTCTATTAGTTGATATTTACATGGGAAACAATGTTCTTAGTATTAAGCTGAAAGCTATATACCCCAACTGACTTGAAAGGGAATTCACAATACGGCGGTACTTACGACAGGTAGGGCAAATGGGATCCTGAAGTTTGTATAATGCCTATAGTCCCTCTCTATTAATCAATCATTCCGTCAAAATAGATGTTATTCCTCCCATCTTAAAATAGAAAACCCTTCCTTGACCCCTCAACTCCTTCCCGCTATTAATTACCCCATTTCTCTGTACCACTTATAGGAAAACTCCTTGAAAGATCCAGCTTTTCTTGTGGCCGGCAATTCCTCCCATCTCTCCTGGACCCATCCAATCAGGCATTCATCCCCAAGGCTCCACCCAATAGCTGGACAAGGACTCAATGACTTCCACATTTCTAGCACAATAGTTCATTCCTAGTGTGGATCTCAGGCTACGTATCGGCAGCATGTGGCATTTACTTCCCCTTTTCTTGGTTCTCTTCTCACCTCAATAGTTACTTGGTCTTGGTCTCCTTTGCTATTCCTCCTCATCTCTCAGACCTCTTTAGTCATTGCAGAGTCCAGTTTTTACATGTCTTTTCTTCTGTATCCACTCCCAAAGCATTTTTTCATGGGAGTCTCATGGCTTTAAATACTGTCTATACTCTGATGACTTCCAAATTTGTATTTCTAGCCCAGAACTTACCCCTACGCTTTGGATATACATCTCAGTTCTTACTCAGTATTTTCAATTGGTTGTCTAATAAACACCTCAAAATGGACGTAAATAAAACTCATAATTTCCCTACCTCATCTCTACCAAATCTCTTCAAATCAGTTAAATTTACTCCATAAATTGCAACTATATTATTTCAGATCCTCAAGCCAAAAACTTGAAAGTCAACACTGTCTCTCTCTTTCACACACAACCAAACAGCAAGCAAGGTTTATCTTGCTTATCAGTAAGATAGGATTATCACACCTACTTTCAAAATACATCCAGACCTTGATCACATCGAACATCTCCACCACAAGCACCCTGATCACAGACACCATCCTCTCCCACTACGTTACTTCAACAGCTTTACAACTGTCTCTCTGCTTCTACTCCTGCCATCTGAGAACGTAGTCTCAACACAACAGCTAAAGCAGCACTTTCAAAATGTAAGGTTACATCACGTCATTCTTGTGGACAAAATCATCCTGTGGCTTTCCATCTCACTCAGAGAAAATGTCAGTTTTCACAATAACTAATGTGCCTGATGAGCTCTGGGTGCCTGCTGCCTCTCCGACTTCATCACCACCTACTAGTGTCCATGCTGTTCCTCACACAAATCAAGCACACCCCCACCTGAGGACCTTTGCATTTGTCTGTTCACTGCCTTTCTTTCAGGGTCTCTAATCAAGTATCAACTTATCAAGGAGACTTCCTTTAATGGCTCTATTTTCCTATACAGCACTTAAGACATCAAATTTCTTCCCCTTTAAGACACATATTTTTCATACTTTGAGTATAACATATTGGGACACGTCTTAACAATTGACAGCATGTCATGGCAACTTTTTTTCTTAATAGCATATGAAATAAGTCTCACAATACTTTTTTTTTTTTTTTTTTTAAATTCAGAGAGACATGGTTTAATACATTTGCTTGCTCATCTATTTCCCCTCACTAGAATATAAACATATGGTCAGGGACTTTTGTTTGCTGTTTTCCCAGTGCCTAAAACCACACCCAGCATATATAAAGAACTTTGTAAATATTCATTAAACGAAAGAATTCACAGATCAAAGGCATTGTATTAGTCTCAGTCATAAGAAATTACAATTTATATAGCTCAAAGCCCACCAAATACTGGCAATTTCATTTGGGTCAACTTAATACATGAAGCATCAAGAAAAGTCCTAATTATCCCTGATGGGTTACTGTTGTGAGATTCCTGATGCTCTCAATGTTACGTGCAAATATAAATCCTATAACCATATCATCCTACCTGTTCACGTTTATTCTGAATCCATGAATAAATCATGCTAGGCTGTCTTGCTGTCTTACCCTCCGCACCAACACAGGTAGATGGAGAAGGATTAGAAAATTCAGGCATTTGCTGATCTAAATAAAAAAACAAAAAACAAAAAACAAAACAAAATCAAGAAAGTGAAAACTTAGGATATCGGATTCTCTACAACTATGACATTTCAAACTTTAAAAAACAACCCTCACCAGAAGTCCATAATCTTGGCCCTCTTCTTATCAGCTGAGAACTCTGAGGTGACCCATAGCAGGTATTTACATCAAAAATTCCAGCCATCCGATTCACTACACTAGAACCAAACGGGGTTCCGAGGGGACTTGCCACATCAGGAGTAGACAATTTTGAGGAAAACAGTGACATCTTAACTAATGGTGGCACTGAAGACCGAGGCATCTGGCTAGATCTCGGGGTCTGAAAAGTAGTTTCTTCTGTAAAAGAACAGAGCCAGTGCTGAACAGGCAGCCTGAACAAATTTTACACATCTCAGTTTTTGGGTTAATGCATTTACCCAAAGTTCAATAGCTTGTTTCCATGTATGTTTACACTCTCAACATCCAGCTTTTATGACAGCAACTCAGCGACCACTCACGGGGGTGTTCTACATCTTCGGTCAGACTGGTGCAGCTTCCCTTGTTTTCTCCCCCCAGAGAAGATCTTCACCTTCAAGGTCAGTTTCTCTAAACCTACGCTGTTTTGAACGAACCTATCAATTTCTATTTTATTTTTAAATGGCAACAACCTCAGTTACTGCACTAGAATGTGTTCAGTGTTACTGCAAGCTCCTACTACAGCTATTACTTGGCTACAACAAATTTGTATTGTGAAATGTACTGATAAATGCACACTTACCCATTTTCCACAGAATTTTTTCAAGTTAACAGAAGTCACACCAGAGATGAATTTGCCCAGGATTATCTACAAATATGATCTATAAACACTTTCTTCAAAATTTATCTTATAATCACCAATTTATAAATTCCATTGTACAGAAACAAAGGAATATTTTTCCAGCCACTCCAGTGCAAGGCACAAAGACAAATAGATTACATTGGTGTTCTAGCTTCTTAATAAAACCACCATAAAACATCAAACATTTAAAGTGCCAAACTTTTTTGAATGACTTTTTAAAGTTAGTGCTAATTGGAAATATTTGAAGAATCAATTTAAAAATTGAGACTGGGGTTTTTAAGTTCTACAAAATGTGAAATACTGACTGAGCAATGGGATGTGACAACAATTTAAAATAATGAATAATTCCTATTTGGTCACCCCCATGATTCCCTCCTAACCTGGGACTGCATTGATCTAACATGCTAATTTGATATAATTAATTAGCCTATTCAAAATTCTCTAATGGCTCCATATTGCTACAAAATATAAACTATATATGCCAGGCCTCCTTTTGTTATCAACAATCATCCTACCCATTCAGAATCTGTGACAGACTTCTTTTTTTTACCAATTCCATTGTCTTGTAATTATTTGTGGGCCTCCCACTAAAAGATCAGTTCCAAGAGTGCTTCATCTTTGGTTCTCTGATTTCTAGCACATTGCCTGGCATATACTAAGCATTCAATAAATATTTGTTGAATAAATAAATGCTAATCTGAATGTGGAGAACAAGTGAAACACTAGAATCTTTTAAAATCTGACATTCACGATCTTACCTAAATTGTTTTCCATTTGTAATCTCTGATTTTGGTCTATGACCCCCTCAGAATCATGATGTTTACTGTGACCCATGTAGTGATTTTGTAAATATCAAAATTAGTTACCAACATTTAAAAAGTGGAAAATTTCAGGGCACCTGTGATAGCTCAGTTGGTTAAGCATCCAACTCTTGATTTCAGCTCAGGTCACCATCTCATGGTTTGTTAGATCGAGCCCTGAATCAGGCTCTGTGCTCACAGCATGGAGTCTGCTTGGAATTCTCTGTCTCCCTCTCACTCTGTCCCTCCCCGCAGCCCCCATTCACAACAATGCACTCTCTCTCTCAAAATAAATAAAATTAAAAAAGTGGAAAATTTCACCCAAAATATTTTCAGATTTCAGGCTTCTCTTAAAAGTAGGGATGGGTGGGGGGGCACACAGAAGTTCAGATACTGGGTCCAAATTCCCACATGGGAACAATGAACCGAAGCTAACCCACAGCTTCCCCTACAGATGAAGCCAGTGCTCTCAGGTTTACCACAGTCCTCACCCAGCCAGTTTTGCCCATTTTCATTAAAGGCCTGGCTCCAGAAGGCAGGTGAACATTAAGTCCGTTCGTTAGTCTTACGTTCCTTGGCATTTTTTGACATAAGGAATTTGGTCAAATAGCCTAGGTTCCTCCACTGTACTTCTTCCCCTCGGCTTTCATCTTTCAAACATTCTATCAAGCTCTCTGAAAACCATGAATGCGATGCCCCCACCATGAAATCACTCAGTCACACAGTTACTCTTCTCTGGGCATTGGCCAGCGACTTTTTGTGTCTGGGATACTGCACCAGTACTATCTGTAAAGCTTCACCTGGCTTTGTACCTGAGGAAGCTGACACTTCCTTCTATTTGATGAGCCACAGTTAACTTTCTTAACACCATCAGCACACCAGACTTAATTTCTTCAATCTACAATGATACTCAGGCCTTCTTCTTGGTTCAGTACAATATCCCACTTATGAGATCAATTTTCCCTAAAAATTTAGGATTTCCCTAAAACTCCTTCACACTCATGTACACATATCCTTAGATTAACTACCATCATCTTTCTTAGGAAACAAAATGTATGTACTTTGCCCTCTCTCACTAGTACAGGCATTACCTGGAAAATTCGATTTCTTAGGCTCCACAGAATATGAGGACACCATTCTCCCATTCGTAGCAGCTGCTTCTTGATACAGAACCAGTTTCTGAGTCATATCATTTAAAAGACTCAAACACTCCCTTGAAATGGCTGTCCAATTGTGGGGATGTCCACCTAAGGGGTCAAAAAACCAGCTTTTAAAATGTACATAATCTTAGAGTCTCCTCTCAAAGTGAGGAGAAAACTCTGCAAGAAACACTACATTACACTTTGCATGAAGGTCCACTTGCCGCGACTAAGCTACTATTTACACCACTGCCATCTACACAGAAGGAGTTCAATAAATATTTGTATGAAATAATTTTCCAAAAAGTCTACAAGCGAAAACTTGCCATCTTACCATTAAAAAAGAAAAAACAAAAAACCTGCCAAATTGGTTGCTAAAATAAAGCCAAATACTAGAGGATGGTGTGAGTGAAAAAGACTAGAGTTACTTCCCTACCAGCACTGAACAGACTGAAGACGAAGACAATGAATACAGGCATGTCTCATGAGATGTGCCCCACGGCCCCCAGTGACCCATAAACTTGTGTCTGGCCCACTAAGCTTCCTTACATTTTCATTTACAATGGCCCCTATTTCTTATTATGTCTGTAGGAATGACATGTTATTCCTAATGATCATATTTTATACACATATCTGTTATTATCTAACTGAAACTACTACGATCCACAATTTTGTAAAAATTCCCTTACTCTCATTATCTTTTCATTTCCTAAGACCTTTCTCTCCCACAGCTGCCACATAAAAATCAACCATGCTACTTTCTATGTTGAGAATAGCCAAGGAGTCCCCTGAAAATTTGTTTCCCATTCTGGGTGCCAAATAACCTTTCTGTCTTCATTTAGAGCCCCCCTTAAACATTTCCCCCATCTACAGCTCAAGAGGAATACCACTTAACCTCCAAGCAAACAAAATACTTCATCAGTAGGTCCCAGAATGTTTTGTACTGCTGTCACTCAGAACCACTAAGCAACTATGTGATTGTCCAGGGAAATTTTAATAATATGCCCTAGAATGTAAGTTCTCTAGCAGAGAACATGTCACCTTGTTACAGTTCACTGGAATATCTGGTGAAAATATTTAATGCATACAGAATTCCTAAGTGAACCTAAGTCTGACAAAAAAAGAACTGCTAGTTAATTTTCTATAGCATCAGCTCTGGATTTTTCATGCTACTAAAAGGAGACTGTGGCTCCAATCATTTATATTTTTATGTAACTGAATTTCATTTCCATGTAACATTTAACCATAGAAAGTTTCTTTTATAATGTGGGAATTGGCAAGTTTAGCAAAATAATGAAGAGCTGATTACAGAGATGAAAAGCTACCTAGGTTAGGTTGTTCTCCATTGGTGGCTAGGCCGGAATGCTTTCCAACCAGGAACAGGCAGAGCACTGGCATAGTTGCAGTCTTGATGAGTTTGTAACAACTGACAGTGGAAAAGTGTTTCAGAGTTGCCAAGGGCATCCTCCGGTCACCATCAAATCTAGTTATTTTTTACTTTTTTTTAAAGGGAGGCAAAGTAACATGACAGAAGGAGGGAGCTCTGCACTTGGGAGTCAGATGACAGAACTTCTTATTCCAACTCTGACATTAACTGTATATAAACCACTTAATCTCTCTGAGACTTAGATCCCCCATCTAGGGAATTAGACCACCTGATTTTCAAGACACTTTGTAACATGAAAACTCTGAGGATACTTAAACTGTACTCTTCTGCTCTAAAACTGTCAATCTACCTCATCATTTCTTCAGGGTAAAGGAATGAGGATGCTGAAGAAAGTTTTAACATACCTTTCCTGGAAATATAACCTCTAACCACAGCAATGCAAACATTTAGGTGCATTAAAATCAATACTTCATTTAATGGACTCAACAGTTGTGTATTTTATTAAATACATCTCTGTCACCAAAAATTTTAAGTGGAACACCTTCTGCACACACATGCCTATATCTGTTACTTTTAGCAATACCTGGTTGGCTAAGGCTAAAAACTTCTTGTCTTCGTGAGGGAGAATACTGAGAAAGCAACATCAGGTCCTGCAAGGCCAAATACTAAAAGGGAAAAAAACAAACATTATTGAATTGTTTTAACTTTTTTTTTTTAATGTTTATTTTTGAGAGCGCGCACGCATGCACACGCATGCGCAAGCAGGAAAGGGACAGAGAGAGACGGGGGGAGAGAGAATCTGAAGCAGGCTCTGGACTGACAATAGGCCCATGTGGGGCGTGAACTCACAAACGGCGAGATCATGACCTGAGCCAAAGTCAGACGTTTAATGAAGTGAGCCACCTAGGTGCCCCTAATTGTTTTAACTTCTATATGAAATCTTAGTTATGAATTGGGCTCAGTATTATATGTAAGGGGAAATTGCTGAAATTTTTCATGAAGGAAATTCAGTTTGTCAATCAAGCTGGCCATAATCTTCCTTTCCAGACTCCCAGAATTGTCTTGCCTGTACCCTCTGTAAGCTACCCTACCCACTGTAGGCTCCAGCTACAAGAAACTCTCTGTGTTCTCTCCCATCTCTATGGTGAGACACTTAAAACATCACTTCCTTCTAGAACTTCCCAGGCCTCCCCCACATCAACATATACTGACACAGCTCTCAACCATGACACTTAACATAATTTATTGTAACTGCCTGTTTACTTGTCTCAACTGGTTCCACCCACTAAACTCTGAGGCAGGGACAGCATCTTACTTGCTACCACATCCAAAGGCAGTGCCTGGCACACAGCAGACACACAACATATGTTGAACTTTTTTTTACTGAAAATCTTCATTTTGCTTCCTGGCAAAATCGTTCACTCATCATTCAAGACACCATCACTTCTATGAAGCTTTCCTATTTTGGTTCCAAGCAGAATAAGTGGCTCCCACTGCACTTATCACAATAACTTTTCATTATTTTGTGTATCTGCCTTTTCCATTAGGCTTGCTACATCTTACTCGTTATTATGCCTTCAGCAACTAGCAATGACTGACACCTACCCAGTAAATAAAGATATGTTAAATAACCAAATGAGTAGCTGATATTTTTGTATATCTAATAAATTAGTCATAATTGATGTTTAACGGTAATCAGAACCTCACTGGTTCATTTTCTTATTCGTTTACAACTTTTCGGAATGTATTCCAAACTCTGGGTTCCATTTTCTTTGAATTATTTTTTAAGTACTAGGACTTCTTAACAGGATCACACATATTATGTATAGATCTACTTTAAAATTTCAAAATGCAATTTGAATCAAAACAATTTATTCTTAGTTTAATTTGTAAATTTGTTAGAACTTCTTTAAACTCTTTTGATTAAAATTTAATTTAGGATCATTATCATTATTCATCTTTTTTTTTTTAATGTTTTATTTATTTTTGAGACAGAGAGAGACAGAGCATGAGCAGGGGAGGGGCGGAGAGAGAGGGAGACACAGAATTTGAAGCAGGCTCCAGGCTGAGCTGTCAGCACAGAGCCCGATGCAGGGCTCGAACTCACAAACCGCGAGATCATGACCTGAGCCAAACTTGGTTGCTCAACCGACTGAGCCACCCAGGTGCCCCTCATTATTCATCTTTTAAGACAGCTCATTGTATGTGCATACCTACCAAGCACTACCTTTGATCATAACAACCAACAATACTACATGAGTAGGGGCCCTTGGGTGGCTCAGTCGTTTGAGCGTCCGACTTTGGCTCAGGTCACGATCTCGCGGTCTGTGAGTTCGAGCCCCGTGTCGGGCTCTGTGCTGACAGCTCAGAGCCTGGAGCCTGCTTCTGCTTCTGTCTCCCTCTCTCTCTGCCTCTCCTCCACTCAACACTGTCTCTCTCTCTCAAAAATAAACAAACATTAAAAAAAAATTTAAAAAAATAGTACATGAGTAAGAACATGTCGACTCCATAATAAATAAAACAAAACAGTATTTTGTTTTGCTATAATTATAAGTTTATGAAAAGCTAATGCACACATACGGTTGTATATCATAGTATTTTGTGCCAGGAAATATTTTTATGTCTAATCTAAGTATAGTTTAGTTTGCACAAATTAGCTTAGCTTGTACATACACACTGCAATATATCTTTGCATTTTAGTCACTTGGAATGAAAACTAAGAAAGTGAATGGCATTCCATGCAGTGTGTAGTTGATGTTTTACAATACTGGTGCTAGAATATTGTAGGCCCTCAAAAAATAGATCTAAATACGCTAAATATTAAGTCCATTTCATAAATAGGTTCGAGATTACTGCGTGAAGACACAAAACACATAGCTCAGGCACCTTTATGATGAGGGGAGGACTGCTGTTTAAGACCTTCGGGAGGCATTCGTCCGACTCTTCTGAAAATGGTGGCTGAACAGGGAACAGATGAGCCTAACAAGTATAATCAAATATAAAGACTATGAAAATGATTATTTTCTTGACTCTATTCAGTAAGTTAGCACTAAGTGAAATTTATTACAACAGGAAACAATACAACCAAATTAACATCTTCAGTGTTTTAATAATGGATTGCATCAAAATTACATATACCTAAACACACTACTTTCTGAAATGTTATTCTCCCCATTTTATTAAATCTCTGGCTTCCAGTAACAAAGATTCTCTGAAGCCACTGAAGAACACAAACCTACAAAGATGGTAAACTGAAAAACAAACACTCATTTCCTAAGATAAACACCTGGATGATAAAGACAATGTAATTCCCATTCATTTAAAATAATTTCTATACAAATTTTAAGACTTTCCTTCAAAGAACAAATATTTTATTGCTTTATATTGAATATTTTCAGAGTAGCTATACCGATAGCATGTAAAACTAATTTAAAATTCAGGCATTTAGTATGTGCTCACTAGAGGAATGAGAATTACACTACAGATAAAACACAATTAAGTTCCACTAGCAGTTCATGCAGTTTAGTTTCCAAAGATCAAGAACACTAACACTGTTCCTTACACACACACACACACACACACACACACACACACACACACACACAGAAAATTATGGTTACAAATGATACATCCCTAGTAAAGCCTCAGAAAAGAGACCAAAACCCAATTTATCAGAATGGCTTTAGGCACAATAGCATACTGCTTAGTGCTCTGCTAAAAATACCCGTGCACTCTAAAACACAAATGTATTAACAAAAAACTCAATACTAACCTCTGTGGCAAAGATTTTGAAGAGTATCCATGAGATATACCAAGTCATCAGAAGAAAGACACCACATAGCCAGACATGGTAGAGTAATGAGAGATTCAAGAGGCCACTCAGAGTGTCAAGAGGCCTATGAAACTGCCTATGAAAGCAGAAATTACTATTTAATCCAATGGGGAAAATACAATCTCAACATTCAACAGCTTCACAATGACAAATCAATCTTATTTATTAATAATAATGGTGATATGGGGGTGCCTGGGTGCTTCAGTCGGTTAAGTGTCTGACTTCGGCTCAGGTCATGATGTCAGTTTGTGAGTTCGAGCCCCACATCAGGCTCTGTGCTGACAGCTCAGAACCTGGAGCCTGCTTCACATTCTGTGTCTCCCTCGCTTTCTGCCCCTCCCCCACTCATGCTCTGTGTCTCTCTCTCAAAAATTAAAAAAAAATTTTTGTAATGAATAAATAATGGTGCTATAGACCCCCCTCCTTTTGCACCCTATACAATTCTTTCCCTAATACCTACTTACGAACTACATAAGGGAGCCTTAAACGAAGAGACCTAAACTTATGCTCAGTTTTTTGTGCTCCAAATCTTCACTGTCATTTCCTATGGAGAAAGAATGAGCCAAGCCTGTAAGCCAACCCTTAGCAGCTGGGTAAAATTTTACTGTTACTTTGTAGCTTGACACATAATCATTCAATAGGACTAGCACCTCTCCTGGGCCAAATTTCAGCTCTATCTGTATACCCTAAAAAAACGGTTCCACAATAGTTGGGAGCACATAGCACTATCAGAAAATCACAATCTTTACTTTTAAAATAATTTAAGGGGCACCTGGGTGGCTCAGTTGGTTAAATGACTGACTCTTGATCTTGGCTTAGGTCATGATCTCATGGTTTGTGAGATTGAGCCCCGCATTGGGGCTCTGAGTTGAGCACAAGGAATCTGCTTGGATTCTCTCTCTCCCACTCTATCTGCCCCTCCCCAGCTGGTGCTTTCTCTCTCTCTCTCTCAAAAATCAATAAACTTTAAAAAAAAAATAATTTAAGAAACTCTGTTAGAAGGCAAATAAAGGGAACACTACCAAAATCTTGAGTAGATCAATTAGCAAAGTCATCATAATCCTACAATCACACAACTAGTAATTTTAAAACAGGATTAGAACCTCTGGCTCTGCCATCTAGGTGTGTTGTGATTACCTTTAACTGCTTGACCTAACCCACACTCAATTTCTTCATCCATGCAATGGTGCCATAATCTCTTCTTTTTACTTCTTTTTTTTTTTATTTAAAAAAAAGGTGTTTTTTTGTTTTTTTTTCTAATGTTTATTTTTGAGAGAGAGTGAGACAGAACGTGAGCAGGGCAGGGGCAGAGAGAGAGGGAGACACAAAATCCAAAGCAGGCTCCAGGCTCTGAGCTTTCAGCAGAGCCTGACACGGGGCTCGAACCTACGAACTGTGAGATCATGACCTGAGCCAAAGTTGGACGCTCAACTGACTAAGCCACCCACACACCCCTCTCCTTTCTTAGCGCTATTCTGACATTTAAAACACCTGATGTTAGGTGTGTCTAGCATAGTGCTTTACAGTTTCTAGGAAAATAAAGTTATTTTCAGATTTTAGGTATCTGCCATATATTAAGAACAGGATATTTGACACTGCCATACAAATAAAATGTATTTCAAGTGAAAGAAGGGAAAAAATACTATGTTCAATTACAATCAAATGTCATTATCATTTTTCTCTTTCCATTACACCCAATGTAAAATCCGGACTAACATAATACATGACCCATGCATGTGGTTTCATTATCTAGCAATTAAACCGAGGACAAAACTAAATTTACCTAGAAACTTTTAAAAGTTAGAAACTGAGAGGTGTCTGGGTGGCTCAGACTCTTGATTTCGGCTTAAGTCATGATCTCACGGTTCATGTGTTCAAGCCCCGCATGAGGCTCCACGCTGACAGTGCAGAGCCTGCTTGGGATTCTCTGTCTCCCTCTCTCTCTGCCCCTCCCCTGCTCGCTCTCTATCTCTCTCTCTCTAAATAAATACATAAACATTAAAAAAAAAAAAGTTAGAAATTGAAATACACAATGTAGAAACCATAATATCTCAAACACCTACAAATGTCAACATCCCCACCCCCCCAAAATGCTATTAGTTAAATCTACATGATATAAAAAGTCTCACAGTAGAATAATAAAAATTAAAAGAACAAATACTGATAGAGAAATTTACCTTTTTTTCCAAATAGAGATTAAAGCCTTATCTATGTGCAAAGTACATGGGAAAGAACCAGAGTAAGACACCCTAGTGCTGCCACTCGATTATCACTTATTGACCTTCAACTGGTCATATGACCCTGCTCAATTTTGGTTTCTTTAGTGGTAAAGTTAAAACAATACCATAGCACTGTGCTTACCTACCACAATAGCAGAGAATGATTACTGAGGAGAAAAACAAGAGAGGTATGCCCATACAACTCAAGAAGTCTACTTTTCTATAATATAAAAGCTATATCTAACAAAAAACAAATTATCACTGCTAATTTCCAGGGAGAGGAACCTTGGTGACTAGAGACAGGAGCAAAAGGATTATTCTTAACTGTACACTCTTTTATAGGACACTGGAATTTTGAGTTATATGAACTAGGTATATTCCAAAATGAATACAATTGGTTTTCAACTTTAAAAATTTAAAGGCTAAATCTAAACAAAATACCTGGAAAGTAGTAAACACCTACAATGATGGAAACAACTAACAGATTTAAAAATCAGACTTTTCATATATCACTTACTCATCTATCTGAAGGTCCATTGCAGTGCTAATCCAAGCTTTGGGAATATGGCCTGACAGGAAAAAAATACAATGCTATAAACATAAAAAGTTAATAAATCTTAATCATACTTTGTAACATGAGGTTGATGAGATGACCAAGTAGACACTAAGACCTGGGTCAAAACGCTAGGTTGTTTGATCAGGAATGGGCAGGAAAAGAGAATAATTTCTAAATACAGGAAGTCCTTGCTTTGCACAGGTCTGATTATGCATACATTTCAGTCATATTTCAGTGGTGGTTTAGTTAAATCACACTAGTCCCCCAACAGCATAATTCAAATTTCAGTTGCCAATGGTATGTTTACAGTGAGCAACTGAATATATTTCCAGCTTCTCAGTACACAAATCAGTATGTAGATAATGGAAACACATCACAATCTGTGACTAATCACATCCCTTCTTTCTAAGTCTGTTTGTGATTGGTCACTGACATCTGTTATTCAGTTCAGGCACAGACAGCAAAGCATAACATTGTGTCGCCTCCTTGTTTCCTATGAAAAGCCCACATGACATTTTATAAAAATGAGTAACTGAAAGAAACTGGCCAAAAAGACCCAAGTGCAACAAAGAAAAGTGCTAACATCTGAAATGAAATCTGAATGGAACATGTACAGAGTTCTAGAAGAAATGGTTGACCACGGAAATAGTCACACGGCTGCTATGTCAGCCCAAATGTACAATGGTGGGGAAACATCCAGGCTGAAGATAGTAGGTTAATAAAAAAACAACAAGATGTTAACATCAGAATGACAGTTGTAAGAGCTATGTAAAACAATGGGTTCTATAAACTAAGGATGAAAGAGGTGGACAACAGAACAGCCCATACCCAGTAAAAACAATTCTATAAAATGATTCCATAGAAAAAAGTAGGATCAGAAAGTTATGCAGATATCCCCTGCTTTTTGAAAGTTCATGTTATGCCACTTCACTTTTACAAAAGGCCTACGCTAGCACTTGTTCTAACTGAAAGAAATCCGAATTTATGAAAAAGGCAGAAAAGTGAAAACAACATTCAGCATTTGTTCTGCACCAAGCCGAACAGCTGCTGTATAGAGGCAGCACACCCTGAGCAGCAAGAGCAGCCCCACCAGGCTCCTTCCTGCAGCTCAGCATCAAGCCTCCAAAGCTTTGAACTGTGTCTGTGAGCGTCTGTGCTTTATCTCAATTTGTTTTGTGCATCCATTAGCAAGATGCGTCCTAAAGTATCAGAAAAGCCTAAGAGAGGTTATTTTGGGATACTCAAAAATCTTTCCATATCAGGGTGCCTGAATGGCTCAATCAGGTGAGCATCTGACTTCAGCTCAGGTCATGATCTCAGGGTTCCTGAGTTCGAGCCCTGAATCGGGCTCTGCGCTGACAGCTCAGAGCCTAGAGCCTGCTTTGGATTCTGGGTTTCCCCCCTCTGCCCCCTCCCCGGCTCACACTCTGACTCTGTCTTCTCAAAAATAAACATTTAAAAAAATTTTTTTAATCTTTCTATATAAATCAACAGTAACTGCTTCTTCACTGTGTGCCATTTCAGCTTACAAAAAGTTTCCCAGGAACACTCCACTTTCAGATAATGCGGGAAACCTGTAGTCTGAAAACAGTATTTTAGGATGCTGAATTTTGTTTATACTATTATATGTTGCTATTGAGATGAATGTTTTCCATTCATCTTGATCTGCCTCATTATATTAAATAAGCTATATTTCTGTGCTTAAAATTCATGTTAATAAATTCTATGTTTCCCTTAGCAGCAGGAT
This sequence comes from Herpailurus yagouaroundi, assembly GCF_014898765.1. Taxonomy (NCBI): domain Eukaryota; kingdom Metazoa; phylum Chordata; class Mammalia; order Carnivora; family Felidae; genus Herpailurus; species Herpailurus yagouaroundi. The sequence goes on from NW_024412388.1 coordinate 43,642,169, forward strand.
ATTCTAGTATATTAGTACCAAGTTACAAAAGGTTATAAAAAAAGAGTATGTTATTTATAGAATGACAAAATGACATATATTTTCTTCTTTTTTTATCATGGTAAAAACCACACAACAAAATTAACCAGCTTAACCATGAAGTGTACAGACACTAGATGCACCTTGTGCAACAGATCTCCCGAACTTTTTCACCTTGCAGACTCCTTCCCCCACACAGCCCCTGGCAACCACAATTATACTTTCTATTTCTAAGAGTGTGACTGCTTCAAGTAACACCTCATGTAAATGGGATCATGCAGTATTTGTCTTTTGGCAACTGGCTTATTTCACTTAGTATGTTGTCCTCAAGTTTTACCCATGTTGTAACATATAACAGGATTTCCTTCTCTTTTAAGGTTGAATAATATTCCATTGTTTGTACATACATTTTCTTTGACAATATTTTCCCTTAACTTAATAAATACTCTTTAACAATCTAAACATTGAATCAGGCTAGTCACATACCTACAATTGAGAAACAAACAAAACCAAAAATGACTTGGTTAATTGACATTTTCTGAGCTGTGAGCTAACACATACACTGTATCAAAAAGCAGAAATTCTTACCAAGAAAATAATACACAATGCAGAAATTTCTAATCAGGAACAGTGATTCCACACAACTATGCTTAACTAACAAGAGCAGAGATCTCCTGAAGCGCAAGAACTTGTATTGCTGAGAAAAAAAAGAAAAACAGAATCAAAGGACACTTCCAAGTAGAGGTTCTAGTTCATTCTAAAGCAAACACTGAAACAGTCCACATAATAATAAAAAAAAAATAATCATTGCATAAAAAGATGAAGTTTATTCCAGAGGTAAAAAATCAACAATTTCTGATGTTAAAATATTTAATATTTACATATACAACATCTCATTGATAGGAGATCAGAAATGACAAAATTAACAATATCTATAGTTATACTAAAGACTATGGAAATACAGTGTGTACATACAAAAAACATGATAATCACAGCAGCAGCAGCTGACATTCTTTGGCCGCTTAGCATGTACCAGGTACTACTCTAAGTACAACGCTATGAAGGAGGTTCCATTATTATCCTCATCTTACCAATGAGGAAGCCAAGGTGCGACTTAACCAATTTAACAGCTAGCAAAAGGAAAATCTGAGATTTTAAACCAGGCAGGCTGGTTTCAGAGACTACAATCTTCTGCATACTGCCTCTACACTCAATGTTTTCAAATGCTGTCTACAAGAAAAATAGGCAGAAGACACAAGACTGAGTCGGGAGACCTGAGTTTCAGTACTCCTCTCTGTGTAGCACTGAGCAAGTCATGTCTCCTAATTATCTGTGAGATAAGAAGGCTGACCCAGCCAAACAGTGCATTAATGGGTATCTTCTATTCTAATCATCTAAGAGAGAAAAATCAATTAAGAAAAAATATGAAATGCTTTTTTCCTGGAAAAAAAAACAAACTACACTTCTTGTAAAATAAGGCTTGTTTGCTTCTTTCCTCTCCCCTCCCTGCCCCAAAAATGCCAATGGAAAAATATTTTTAAATTATTGGACAGAATCTAAAGGAAATTTAATGAAGCAAAGATGAATTTCCCAAATTCTGGTCTTCTTTTCTGCTTCTATTATGGCTGATCCTTCTTTAAGGAATTTCAGGAGCTAAAGAGCAAATAATTCTATTACTCAGGTGGAAATTACAGCTTCATACAATGTCTGTGAACTCCTACAGTATCTTTCAAAAAGCATCCCATGTGAATACTTGGTCACTAACCACACAGTTCCAAGTGTCCTGGTTTATTTGGATATATTCAAAGTCCAAGATACAGAGCGGCACAATTATGCACAGCCACTGGGTGCTACTACCTTCTTACCTCGATCTCCCAATAGAAAGGCTATAGTTCCTATACTGTTCCTACTGAAGCTCTCACCTCAACCACTACTCACAACTATCCAAAGAGGTTAGGCAAAGAGGTAGGCATATCAGTAAATATGCAGAGAATAACTAATAGAACCTCTTCGTGCTCCCCAATTCCCTAGTGGGTTTCTTCTGTGATGTGACTATAAACTACCCTTCACTGAGTATTAACTATGTGCCAGGCTCTATAAATCTTATCTTACTTAATACTTTCAGTCTTGTTGGCCTAGAGCTTGCCAAGCCCTGTCCTGATGTTCATCCACTTCTTTGTCTCCTACTCCATGCTGATGTTCTGTTTTTCCCCATCAGTCTATCATTAAGAACTCAATAAGGTCAATGGAACTGGTTGTAGTTCTATAGGCTAGTTTAGACAAAAACTAATAGGCTAATGGTCAATTGCTTAGAATTAGATTTTTAAAAAGAGCTAATTTTTCATACCGTTACATGAAAACAGTAGTTACTGAATAATATGTACCATATAAAACTTTATGGAAGCTCCATCCTACAAAATATATATGGAAGCTCCATCCTACATATATATAATATATATGTAACTATACAGTAAAGGGTTTAGCAAACATACACTAAACTGGTCACAGTGATCTCTGAGGCAAAGATTGAGATTGGCAGCAGAATGACTAAAGGAAACTTTTGTTTTATCTACGGTATTGGAATATTTTATAATAAAAATAGTGTTACCACTCTACTCTTAGGACGTAAGCTGACAGGCAGCACCAAAAATAATGATGATGGTGATGCTAATAATAATGCCGTTATGCTTATAAAAAAAAAAAATTTAAGGTCTAACATTCTCTGGTCAGCTTGGCCAGTTAAAGAAAAAAAGTAAACAGCTATTACCATCATCTCATTTTATGGAGGTTCAGAAGAACAAATGGGCCTGATCTCACTTTAAGCTTGCAAGTTCCTATCAATATTGCTTTCCTTAGCAACTGAAGTGCATAAGGAAAGGTCATACGATGTGCACCATGCTCTTAGGGCTAATCAAAGAAGGCTAAGCTATTGTATGTTCCTTCCCCGTCCATCTTCTGAAGAGGCAAATCTATCCAGCCAGGCAAAGACATTACAAACTTGGTGGATGAGAAACTATGATCCTGGTTACAAAGATCCATCATTTCAACTACTCTTGTCAAAAACCTGTACCTCCCTTACTCCACTGCATCCACCCATAAAACCCCTGTTCCAACCATCCCGGGGCTGGAGAATAACACCCACCTGGGCAGACCAAACAACACTGTTCCTGTACACTCACGGTTATGAGAGATGCCCCTAAAATAGATTTTGGCCAAATACAGAATGGCCCAATGTTAAAACAGTCAACATTCTGCCAAAGTTGAATCTGAAGCCAAAGCTGAATATTACCGTTAGAAAAGAAACTTCAGGGCGCCTGGGTAGCTCAGTCGGTTGAGCATCTGACCTCAGCCCAGGTCATAAACTTGTGGTTCACAAGTTTGAGCCCCGCATTGGGCTCCCTGGAGCCTGCTTCGGATTCTGTGTCTCCCTGTCTCTCTGCTCCTCCCCTGCTCACGCCCTGTCTCTCTCAAAAATAAGTAAAAACACTAAAAAAAAAAAACAAACAAAAAAACAAACAAAAAAAAACTTAAAAAAAAAAAGAAAGAAAAGAAACTTCATGGGCATAAAAATAAATCTAAATTTTTATTAAAGGACGGGGAGCCTGGGTGGCTCAGTCAGTTAAGCGTCTGGCTTTGGCTTAGGTCATGATCTCACAGTTCTGGAGTTTGAGCCCTGCATGGGGCTCTGTGCTGACAGCTCGGAGCCTGGAGCCTGCTTCAGATTCTGTGTCTCCCTCTCTCTGCCCCTCCCCTGCTCACACTCTGTCTCTATTTCTAATAAAATAAAATTTTATCAAAAGAAATTACAAAAACTTTAGTAGTAAAATTTTACAAATGTTACACTACTGGGGCACCTGGGTGGCTCAGTCAGGTAAGCGTCCAACTTCGGCTCAGGTCATGACCTCACGGCTCATGAGTTCGAGCCCCACGTCCGACTCTGTGCTGACAGCTCAGAGCCTGCTTAGGATTCATTCTCTCTCTCTCTCTCTCTCTCTCTCTCTCTCTCTCTCTTTCTCTGCCCCTCCCCCACTTACACTCTGTCTCTCTCAAAAATAAACATTTAGAAAAAAAAAAGAAACAAAAAAACAAATGTGACTTTACACAGTGGGAACCCTCTACTGGCAGGCACCATCAGTTACCGAACCGTTCCTACTTGTACTCTTTTGCCATCAACTGAGGTTCATGGAGGAAAAAGTGATTTCGGGGTATCTCGTTTTTCTCTAACACTTTTATTCTTTATATTCTTAATTACATTTGGATCAAATATGATTTAGCATGGATATTTCTGTACAGAATTTGGGGTTTTTTCCTCCTAAAATTTTAAGGTGGCAAAGCTGACGCTCTGCTTTTAATTCATCTTCTCAAAATGTGAAGAATTTCTAACCAGGACTCTTCCTTCATACACTCACAGACTGCAGGGAGGTAAGGGCCAGCTCCTGTTCTTTTTTTTTTTTTTTTTTTCATGTTTATGTATTTTTGAGAGACAGAAGCAGAGCATGAGCAGGGGAGGGGCAGACAGAGAGGGAGAAAGAATCCCAAGCAGGCTCTGCACTGTCAGTGCAAAGCCCAATGTGGGGCTTGAACCCACAAACTGTGAGATCATGACCGGAGCCGAAACCGAGTCAGACGCTTAATTGACTAAGCCACCCAGGTGCCCTCGCCAGCTTTTTCTGTGAGCGCTATCTCCTTGCAATAGGTCTATTTTTAACAGATCGTTCTCATGGAAGCAACAGGCATATGGGACCTTCAGTGAAATCAGGAGAACCCTAATCTACATTCTCACACTCTCACGATACATCATTTGTTTGCACATCCCTCCCTCCCCACCAGACTGGGTCTCAGTGGGAAAGGGCTGGTTCTAATAGTTTTGCTCCAAAGCCCAGTCCTTAGCCTGCCACAGCACAGGAATGAAGCGAGTAAGAGCACAGTCAGGAAGAGTGGGAACAGTCTGGAGACAGCCTTCATGCCACAGGAGAAATGTCAACCGATCTTTCTCTCTTCTGCCAAAGGCGGTGGTTCTGAGTTCCACCAAAGACTCCTACCAGATTAGATTTTTAAAAACCTATGGGGCGCCTGGGTGGCGCAGTTGGTTAAGCATCCAACTTCAGCCAGGTCACGATCTCGCGGTCCGGGAGTTCGAGCCCCGCGTCAGGCTCTGGGCTGATGGCTCAGAGCCTGGAGCCTGTTTCCGATTCTGTGTCTCCCTCTCTCTCTGCCCCTCCCTCGTTCATGCTCTGTCTCTCTCTGTCCCAAAAATAAATAAAAATGTTAAAAAAAAAAAAAAACACCTAACTGAAAGATAGTTTAAACTATTCAGTCAAACCAGTCAAACTGTTTGATTTATTTATATACACCATGCCTCATTCTGGAAAAGATCTGAGACAGTAACTGGCATTCTGTACTTACGTGAACATCCTCAAGCCCATGAGTTCTCAGGTGCAAAAGGAAGCTGGCAGCTGCACAGAAGTACACTGCGTGAATGTCATCCTCCTCCTCCCCCAGCCCTGCTAGGTCACAGCAACTGCCACTACCTAGCAGCAGGGGAAAGAGTGGGGCAAAGCAGTATCCTCAGAGTGGCAGTGTGAAGGGCAGCTACAGCTCTCAAACATATGCTAAAGTCTCATGAAAACAAATCACTCTCCTCCAAATGGCATTTTGATGATCTCAGTCCTAAGTTTTGTTGATCAAATCTTGAATCAATCAGATGAGGCCAGTTATATACACACATACAAAGGCAATTTTAACTCTGCTAAATTCTGACATAACGTAATGCTCAAATGATATCTTACCTGTATGATAGGAAATGGAAGATAGTTCATGTTGTTAATAAAATACAGGAGACTGTAGCTATAGCCCATAAATGCACCAGCCAGGAGAAAAAACAGGTGATACTCATTTAAGCAGGTTTGTGCAGCAGGGCTATTTAAACTGGAGAGAAAAAGGTTATTAATTCAACAGTCAAGGACACAAACCACTGTTTTAGAAAGCTCAAACTTTGACATAATCACTTAAGACATGCCCCAAATGCAAACTAAATGGTTCATTTTGGGTTAAGTGTGGGCAAAAGATTAATAAAACCCTTTCCCGGATGCATGAGAATTTGACCTCTCTAAAGGTTAACTCCTTAGCTCTTCCTGTGGAAGTCTGCCAACGGGAAGAACATGCCCTGTGATAGCACGCAACACTGCTTACAAGCAGATACGCTGCATTTGGACTGAGAGGAGCTAGAACTGAAGGGTGCATGCCTGCTAGAGAGGTCATGCCTTTGGCAATGACCTCTCTAAATGCCTCTAAAGGGGCAATCCCTCAAGAGGACCCTTCTCACTAAAGAAAATTTATCACATTAGGGAAAAAAAAAAAAGCCCTATGTAATAGTAACTGGGGGGGGGAGGGAGGGCAAAAGGAAATCAAGTATTAAGTAGTACTCGTGAACCCTAGATTTTAAAGGCGGTAAAAAATAGGGAACTTAAGACTACCGTAATCTTTTTTTATTTTTAAGCTCAGAATAGCAACCTGAAATTTTTATCAGGGCCATGTGTTCAAGAAATGTATCAGTTTCAAAGTGATAAAACGACTACTGAAGAAGGTGGTTGTAATTATTTTAAAGTTTTTTCTTCATTCTCCCACACAATCCTTCCTTAAACTCCAACCTAAATGCCACTTCCTCCAAGAAGCCAATGATCTTCCCTGCTTTCTGAACTGCCACAGGTTTAATGTGTACACATTACTTTCTTATTCCCTCCCACTTCACATAAATTCCTATTTCTCTTCTATCACATCCATTTGTGTCCATGTCTTAATTCCCTTACTGTTCTTAACTCTCAAAGACCTTATAGTGTATGTGTAAATCACTCTCACAAATCCAACAGCACCTAGCATAGCACCTTGCACAGAAAACGGTTTTAAAAAAACTACTGAAATTCAACAAGCATAAATATCAAAAACATCTGATGTTATGTATAAAAGCACCTTCCGTGTAAGTCTAGAATAAACAAAGAATGCCCACAAACTATTAACCTATACAGGTCACCTTTGGATTAGTAACTAAGCAAGTTCCATAGAGAAAACATATTTCATATTACCTCTCAGTACCAGTGCAGGAAACCACAAGAAAACCGTATCGACCCTTGGTTATCACTGCAGCACACCAAGCCACCATCATCCCCATTGCAGCATGAACAAATGAGTGCATGAGCTGCTGAGGGTGAATGATCTTCCCGATCAGTGCCAGTCTGGAGCAGGGAATGGAAGGCACAACTGCAAATAAAGCACGTTACTGTGGCTTTATAACCTGTAGCATATGAGGTCAGGGGACACGAACCATATCGTTTCCTCTCGTCCTTGCACAGATATTCCAAAGGCACAAGGAAACCCAGAATCAATGTGAAGTAAAGAAAACCTCTACATTAAGAATTCTAAGTTAAAATAATTAAAATAGTTTAATTAAAATAGTTCAAATACTGTCTACCCTGCCAACCTTGTAGGTGCCATAAAAGAACTATTTTTGAAAGATAGTGCTTGCCCTCTGACAAGTTACCTTTACTTCAGCATTTGAACTTGTCAATATATAGCCCAATTGTAAAAAGTAACCCACAAACTAGGTAAATGATGACAACACTGAATACTAAAATAAATTCTTGTACAGGAATTTCTAATACTTACGATAATCAAAAACAGTTTTCAGGAAGTGTGCTAGGGCAGGTGAGTGTGGGTAGGAGGGATATTGACTTTGACTTTTGAAAACAGCTAGCAGAGGGTTTCCTGACCTATCCATACACACATTCTTTTCTTTTTTTAATGTTTATTTATTATTTTTGATAGAGTGAGCTGGAGAGAGGCAGAGAGAGGAAGGGACAAAGGATCCAAAGCAAGTTCCATGTTGACAGCAGAGAGCCTGACAAGGGCTCAAACTCACGAACTGTGAGATCATGACCTGAGCCAAAGTCAGATGCTCAACTGACTGAGCCACCCAGGCGCCCCTATACATTCTTCTTTTAACAGACTCCAAGTAAAGAGAGAGTAGAGAGGTGAAAAATTCCTGTGAAAGGAAAGGGCTTAGGTGTTTTACATTTGGAAAAAGAGATTGCTATCCCCTCTCCCTGCCCCCCAGAAATGCCCATGAGACCCACTTGCGTGCAATTGACTTATAATGCTCTGAACATACCAAAGCTTCTGTCTCTAAGCCTTTTTTTTAAGAGAGCACACGAGTGAGGGAGAGGGGCCTAGGGAGATGGAGATAGAGTGAGCGAGCAAGAATCTTAAGCAGGCTCCACACTCAGCATGGAGCCCATCACAGGGCTCAATCCCATGATGCTGGATCATGACCTGAGTTGAAACCAAGAGTCAGGAGCTCAACCAAGCCACCCAGGTGCCCCTAAGCCTTTCTATGTGCTGTATCTTTTCTCTGGAACATCATTTTCCTTCTCCCAATTAACACAACTCATCCTTCAAGGCTTGGTTTAAGCATCATCTCCTCCACGAAGCTTCCCATGCTGGGTAAATGTGTTCCTATATATTCCCATACTATCCAGTGTATTGTAATTGAATATGTTTGATTAACTGAGATCCTCTGGGGACAAGTGGGACCATAATACTTATCTCTTATCCCCATACAATGTATGGCACATAGAATGCTTTTGAAGGAATGATTCAAAGTGACTAATCAGGCTTTAAGAATGACAAGCTGGACAGCCCTAGTGTGGCATCTACATCAAGATGACCTGAGAATGTGGGACTGTGTAAAAGAGCACAATCCTATAAGCTACGGAGAGTTGTGTATGGCTTGAACAGAAAAAGAGATCCATCAGCTAGGCATGAGGGATTAAGAAAGCAAGGGAAAAGGGTATATATTATAACATCCAGAGTAGGACTTGAAATTTTATCCCATCTCTAAGAAGCAACTACTGAAGAGCTAAGAGAGGGATGATGGTGTAGTCAAAAAAGAAGTGTCAGAAAAAGCTTCTTACAGTACCATAAGGACAGATGCAGGAATCAGAAAAGGCATAAAGAGTAAAAAGAGAAACTGAAAAAAATACAAAGCTCTGGAATCTAGCAGGTGATTTTCCCAAGGCAAAACATACAGTTGTTGTTGTTTTTTTAACTATAGAATTATAGACTTTTATATTTGAAAAGGACCTTAGAAATCATCTGGTCCTGATCTCCTACCCTATAAAGGAGTTATTTTTATAATACATCTGCTGAGTCACAGCTTTAACAGCAGCTGTAAACTATTAAAAGGTCTAAATTTTGTTATTGTGGTAAAATATACAGAAGTTGACCATTTTAACCATTTTTTCCCATTTTAACCATTTTTAAGCATGTAGCTCTGCAGCATAAGTTCACTCACACTGTTGTATACCCACCACCACCATCCACCTGAAGACTTTCCCATTCTGCCCAACTGAAACTCTGTGTCCATCAAAGAACAGCTTCTCATTCCCTCCTCCCCCAGCCCCTGCAACCATTATTCTTTGTTTTTATGAATTTGATGACTCTAGGAATCTACTATATAAGTGAAATCATATAATATTTGTCCTAAGAGCTCTAAATATTTTAAATAGGCTTCACACCCAACATGGGGCTTGAACTCATGACCCTGAGATCTAGACCTGAGCTGAGATCGGGAGTCAGATGCTTAACTGACTGAGCCACCCACGTGTCCCAAACCTGTAAATATTTTTAAACACAGAGAAACTGGCACTCAAATAAATTTTTAGTTAAAACATTCAAAGCAGATGATTCTGTATAGATATCTTAAACTGACTCAAACTGACTCAAAACAAGACTGTTATATACACCTACATACAAAATGCACTGAGTATGCCCTTAATAATATAAAGTCACATATTTTTAAGACAATTAACATTTAAAAACTCACCTGCATAGAACTCCACGTTAAAAATACTTATTATTACTACTACCACTGACAGCAGCAGGAGGTAAAAAATTACATAGGAACTATATAGATCATTGAAAGAATCTAAAACACAAGAGAGATGAATTAGTAAATTCATTCAGTCATGTAGTCACGATCAATACACTGCAATAGAAAAGGGGTTTGAACCACAGCTGCAAGTTTCATTGTAAAAGTTATCTTTTCTTTAAGAATTTACTCCTACCCTGCTGACAGGTCCTATAGAACATCAACTCAAGAACTACAGTGTGAGTTACTTACACCAAGCTCTGGGTCCTTTAAAATTATACTAGAATTTCCTTTAGATGATCCAGATGTTAACATCAGACAAAATACTACCATATGCAAATGTATTTCATCGTGTGAAAGAGAGAAGTACCACATTTAGTAATATACCAACAAGGTTTCTTTTTAAAATGTATAAATAGTATTTTTCATATCTCTTCTTAATAAATGCAATTAGCTCCTACAGCAAAAAACGTAACATTTCCGGAAACAGCATAATCCATAAATCATCTAAGTGAGCTGAATTAAAAAAATTTAAAAATCATGATATTCCTGTAAAATACTAACATTCACATTTTAGAGTAGTCCGAACAAGCAAATATTCCATTTCAAAAATATGGCCAAGTTTAAAATATGTATGTGTATATAAAACACCTAAAAACATAAATAAGAGAAATAACAAGGAAATATATTTGGTGTATAAGCTGAGACTTAATAACAAAACCTATAATTTTTAGGAGTATAATTTATCGACCAAGATTAATAAAGAATATTTGTTAAGTATTCACAATTAAAGCCAAACATTATACTGACCTGAAAGAATGAAAGAAAGGATTCATGTGACTAGAAATAAGAAAGGGAAGAGCAGTTTCTCTGAAAAGACTTTGTGAGCAAAAGTTGAAAGAGATGAGAAACATTTGATGAGAAAAATGGCACAAATCAAATCCCATTTGGAGGGAAGGTGTTACTAGGATTAAAAAACCCTTGCCCGTGAAATGGCAAAAAGTTTTTCTTAAGTGCCAATTCAGAACAACTGGTAATGGTTCTCGATTTCAGTACTCAATACTCGGAGGCTGGGACCAGACAGCCAAGATCAATGAGTGATGCAGACTCAGGCAAGGTGGTTACAGAAATACCTGCCATCCCTGTGCTGGCTTAAGGCTTAATTTTATCTGCCTTGTAGAACCCCTGCAAGAAGGGACTGAGGTGTCTCAACAAAAAACTTAACACGACTATAATTCTTTAGCAGCAATGTCTCCAAAGACCACAAGGTAAAGCTTCTGACTCCCTGAAAATCGGCATTTTCTTCTGAAAGTTAAATCAACAACACACTTTCCACTTCCCAAAGCAAAAGAAATTTGTTGTTCTTGTTGGGGAGAGGGAAATAAAAAGAATTAAGAGCATTTGTGCTTCTTAGCCTTAGGCAAGAAGCTTTAAACTTTAAAGAGTTCAAAACCTATCCTGGCAACATTTCTCTTTTTAATTCTAGTGTAGCATAGTGGAAAAACACAGGCTTTGAAGTCAGAGACCAATGTTCAAATTCTGGTTCAGTTACTCGCTAACTGTGTGTCTCTGCACAGACTTATACAACCAAGTCTCAGCGTCTTCATTTATAAAGTAGGGATAATACCTCTTTATTATATAGGGCTGCAGGAAGGATGACAGCTAATACACTTAAGGTGCTTAGTACAGTGTGTGGCACACAGTAGATGGCAATAATTGGTCGTATTATTAACATAATCATATTGTAATAAATGTAGTGACTTTTTTGTCTCCACGGAGAAGCATTTAGTCTGCTCCAATCTTTTCCTCCTCATCACTCTTTGCATTTAACTCTATGTTTCTTAGTCTTTAACTCTCCCCCTTTTCTCTCTTCTCATCTTTTTCTTATTAATCACAATATAGAAATGAAGTAGTCTCAATTTTAGACAGGTTTTTTAAAGAGGTAGATGTCATATTTTCTATTCCAAATTTTTAAATAGATAAAAGGAACAGTTCTGGTCCTTAAAAAGACAATGTCAAAAAAAAAAAGCAGTAAAAAAGACAAACAAATAAACAAAAATTAAGGTACGTTTTCATTTATGTGATCTTCTAATTATCTTTTTGCTTATGTGATAATACAGTCTGACAGGTTTACTAATATTATTATATAGTGAAAAGGTGATTCATAAAGGGAGTGCCTTAAGATTACCTCAAGGTGAATGTTTTGCCATATCAATATAGGCAGTGATGAAAAACAAATTATTTGATAACACAATTTTTATGCTGAGAAGTAGGTCCTGTAAATTTGATTTCCCCAAACTGAGTACCACTTACCAGACAGCCACTGAATAGGATGAAATAAATCAATGCTGCTGAAGATTATAAATACTGTGGTACAGATGGGTAGAAGCAGCACTGACCAGACAATACTCGCAACTATCCTCCAGCCCAAAACCTATAATTAAACAAAATCCCTCAATCATGAAGTCAAACTATTTCAGTTATTCCAGTTATGCAAATTCTATCTTTTCATACAGGACGTTAAACACTAATATTTACACCCACATCATAACGGTTACTCCTATGAATAACACTGCATACGACTACAGAATCTTGTAATTATCATTGAACTGATTCTTGTATTAGTCCAGAGTCCGATGCCACATTAAATATCACACTTTGGGGAAGGGCAGGAATTGTCTTATCTAGTTTTACAACTGCATTTTACAGCAACTTGTACTTGTCTCTCTAGGTTTAACTGATAGATATGCTAGTATCTAAAAGATGTATACACTGTATGGGAATCATCTGCATATCGTAATTGCGTTTCCATTATTAGCTACAGCAATTATCAGGCAGTTACTGCATTGTATTCATGTGTGATCACCAGAGCCTGACGCTTAAGAGACACAAGATAGAATGCCGAATAAGTCAATAGAAGAAGAGATACTGAGGGGTCTGAAGAAAGAAAATGACAATCGGATTTACATTTTGGAAGGTAAAAACACTCTCGTGTTTGTAAAGTGGCAATAATGAAGATGGATCAGAAAGGACAAGACCCACAAGAGACAATTAGGAGGCAGTCTACCACAACTGCCCACAGCCAAAGTTTACAGCCTGTGCCTGAAGGAAGGCAGTGGCAATGGGAACGTTTTGAAAAGAACTGCAGCCATGTTTTCTGTCTACTGAACACCAGTCATGGATAACATAGGTGATAAAGAACAAGTAAAACTTAAGGACTCAAAGCGTTTAGCTTGGAATACAGCCTCTGCTAAGACCACACCACAGTCTTTCCAATTCTGGACATTCCTTCCCACTTCTTAACCCTAGTAATCAATAAGCTATTTATTTTGCACCTACTAGGTAGACCACCCCTGCATGAAACTCTTGCCCATTCCCTGCCCCAATTCCCACGCAGGTCATCTCTCTCATTCCAACCAGCTTCCTCTTGGGACTCCTCTCCCACCCCATAACAAGTCACTCAGGACGTCCCGCTCGCACACACTAATCAGCTTTCCTCAGCCCGCTCCGCCCACCCTATAACCAGATTCCACTCGGGATGCCCCCAGCACATTCCCGTAATCGGTTCCTCGGGTCGCCCCCTCCCCCCCCGCTCCCCACGCTACGCTGGAGCCGCCCCCCACCCACCCGCTCATCGCGCACGCGCGTTTAGCACCCGCCCGCCAGGCCCGACTGCAGCGACGGTTCGAGCGCGCGCCACAGCGCGCGCAGCACTCACGCGCCACAAAATGTCCCGCGACCCGCCGGCGGAGGGCCGACTCGCGGCCGTGGCCATGGTGATGGCGGCCCCGACTCTGAGGGGTGCAGGAGACAGTGTGCCCGCCCGCCACAGCAGTTCAAAGGGAGAAAGGCCCCACGAGGACCCTGTTGGGGCTGCCTCAAACGCTGCCTGAGTGAAGCCCGGACCGGGCCCCAACCAATCCCTTCGAGGCTTCTTCTGGACAGGCGCAACGCGCCAGAACTGCCCCACCGACACGTTCCCCAAAGGGAGCTGGGACTTCAGGACCCGCCCCCTGGCGTCCAAAAGGTCTCCCCGAAGCAGGGACCAGCGGGGCGCCAGAGACTGGGGGCGGCGCTGCATGCTGGGAACTGTAGTCTCGACCGCAGTCTAGGAGCAAGGGGAGCGTTGCATTCTGGGACTCAGTTCCAAAGTGCGGCATGCCGGGAATGGAAGTCTTCCCAGAAGTACCTTGTGGCATGCTGGGAATCGTAGTCTTTTATAAAGCCGATAATATGAACAGTGACAATTGGTCGGAATTTTACAGTTAGATCTGGCAAAATGATCGGCCCTTATTTCTCCCAGTTTTCTTTATCGACTGCCTGAAAGTGAAATCAAAGGATGGTGTGGCCTTCTCCACAGAGGTACTTACTAATTTTACTGATGGAAAAAATTTTCTTTCCATAAAGGTGAATTTGGTTTCCTAAGATCTAGTTCCTAGTTCCAGCTCTGCCATTTGCTAAGTGGAATGTCTTGACCCTCTCTTAGCCTCCATTTCTTCACCTATAAAATAAAGATAAAAATAAAAGCATCCAGTGATGTTGCCAAGATATGATAAATGCTATACAAATATTAATTTCCTGCCAGTAAGGAAAAAGGTTTTTACCAACCCAAGTCCCACTTCATGAAATCTTCTCTGATTGCAGCAGCCCTCAGTGGGATCCCTGGAGGCATACTGCTAACACCTTTTAATACCCAATTACATACCACGGTCAATGTTCAGTACTCTAGTAACAGAGATTCAGTGATTTACTGACTGGAGAAAGTCCCAGTCTAGTGAGAGAAATTGAGATCACACATAGTGCTTTGTAATGTTTGCTCGTAATGGTTTCCTGAGTTGCTTTAAGATTATATTCACTTCCAAAAACATGTTAATATCAATCATGTCTGAAGCACTGTAGAACAAACTGGGAATACAAAGGTAGATCAGGTATCTGACAACCTTCTATCTGGTGGTAGAGAAAGATTATAAAGAATCAGTCTAAATGAGTGTCCTTAAACACACCCCAGGAGGTACGCCTGGGTGGCTCTGTCGGTTAAGTGTCCTACTTCGGCTCAGGTCATGATCTCACGGTTCGGTTCATGAGTTCGAGCCCCACGTCGGGCTGCCTGGAGCCTGCTTAGGATTCTGTCTCCCTCTCTCTCTGCCCCTCCCTACTCACACTCTCTCTCTCTCACTCTCAAAAATAAACAAACATTAAAAAAAAATTAAACACTCCAGGTTACTTGCGATCAGATTACCTTGTTTAGTTCCTTTAGTATCTTGTTCAGACTACTGGTTGTCTACCCTATCTATTCTTCCCTTACTTCTTAGAAGTAGAATCCCCAGTTTTTAGCTAGGCATGTGGCTACATTTCCTAGTCTCACTTGCCGCTAGGTGGAGCCAGGTGACTGATGAGTTCAGGTCAATAAAAATGTATTCAAACTGTTACGTGGTAGCTTCCCAGAAACTCCCCTTGAAGGAGAGGTATCCAAGGTCTTTGCCCCTTCTTAAACCCTTCCTCCATCCAGCTGCATGGAATATGGATAAAAGGAGACTTGATTATTTGGAGCAACTAAACCAATCCTTAGGCTACCTGCCCTTACCTCCTGACTTCATTTATACAAGAGACAATTATTTATTGTTTACACCACATTTATTTTTAGAGCACTTACCACAATGTGAAATCATCATGTGTAACTACTTATTTATTGTCTGAGTTCCTCACTAGCATATAAGCTTCACATGGGCAGGGGCTTTGTCTATCCTGTTTATCACTGTTTTGAAATGCCATAACATTCGACAGTAGTCAATAAATGTTTGTTAAATGAACAGAAGAATGAATGGAAGTAACTACATCAGAAAGCGTCTGTTCAGGACAACAAACTTTGTTATCCAAATCAAAGAGGGACTGAATGCAGAGAATTGATAACAAAAGTATTAGAAGGGCTGAACAACATAGGGGAGAAAGAATAGGGTTGCAGTAGCAAAAGGGAGGAGGGAGTCCTTATCCAAACATTATGAAGGTGCTACTCCTGTATTAGAGCCATAAGCACACACGCATGCATACACACACACACACATACACACACACACACACACACACACACACACACACACACACACGAAGGGAGCACCAGTGTTGCTGTTAGAACTACCCCATGGCTGTTGAGCAGGAACTTGCACTATTTCCTTAACTTACTTTAGCTTATTTTGAAATACTAAGTTAGCCTTTTCATGTGATTTTGTGGGTGTGTCTTCTGGAATGTTCTCATATCATTAGGGATATCATTCTGCTCTGTATTTTCATTTTTCTAATAATAACTTCACGATGAGATATGACTGCGGTCCTTTCTGTTGCTCATTTTTCTATGAAATTAATTCTCCTGCACACTTAGGAAGGATGGGTGACTTAGGTTGGCTTCGCTAAATTCAAGATTCTACAGATTCTTTTTCTGTTTTCACAAAGCGTTCAAACACATGGCTTCACACTTTCTGAGACCTCCTGGCTGTGTGCCCTTCCCCCACTCTCCTCTGACTTCCCTTTTCTGTGCCCCAAATATCTCTGGCCTACTCTATCTGTATCCCATTCCTTGCAGTTTCTGCTCTGATGTCCTGGAAAGAGCCTTCGGCTGGTTTTGAGAGTCCACAGGACCTGGACTGCTCCAACTTCTTCAGACCTTACTTCAGACCCCCTGCGCTCATCAGCTGCAAACTGGGTTGCACAAAACTGCCCTCGAATCCAGCTGCTGTTCTCCCACTGGCCTACTGTCCTCTCTAGAGAGTACCTCTTGGCTATTTTGAGGTTCTCTCATTTTTAGATTTCTCAGAAGCTGAGCTGCTTCCCTTTGCTTCTTTCCACAAAAGTGCTAATACCATGTGAGTCTTTGAGTTGCTAGTGGTTTCCACCAGCTTGATTTTGGGGTTTGATATCTTGTCACCCAGGTTTGTTGTAGATGTTGCCCATAGGTTTTGGTTTTGCTATCCCAGATGTTCTGTTTTTAATGGAGGAATTTGGGGAGATTCAAAAATGCCACTGCCATCTTCTCAGAATTCTTTTCTCTTAAATCTTCATATGATGCCAACCAGTGAAATCAAACTGACAATGGAAAAACCACCATCCATTAACTTTTCTAAAAGTTCCAAGATGTAATAGCTATCTGTCTAAAACTCATTCTGGTTTCATTCAGGGTGGCAGTGTGTCCAGCTAAAGAGCATTTCCCAGCCTCCCTTGCAGCTAGGGATGACCATGTGATACAGTTCTGACCAATGAGATATAAGCATAAGACATTAAATGCAGTTTTGGAGAAAGCTTATTCAAAGGTGGGTCCAACTGGTCAACCCTTTTGCCCTTTCCCTTCTTCCTGTCAAAAGCTGAGCTGAACTGGAGAGCTGAGCTGCCAGGTGTCTGAGTAGTAAACATGAATAGTTACAGTCAAATCTTAATCATTTACTGTGATGGTATAAGCAAGACACTAAATAGGAGAAAGCACTGACTCCCCTAATGTTCCATTTTTCTCCATGGAACAGTGACAGGCAAGGGTCAGGTGGATTGGTACAGATGTGGCATGGTCTTACTGCCAAAGGATCCCTAAACAAAAGTCACCTGCCATTTTACAGCCCTGAAGGGTAGGAGGAGGGAGAGGGCTATGGGTAGAAGGGTACTGAATACTGGGCCAGAGTGGAGAAAACATCTTCAAGACCCCAACCTCACCCCAGCCCCCAAGTATGTTGGTCTAGCAGAGGCACCTGAGAGAGGCCATGGCTAGGGCCCTCATCCCTTAGCTCCATCAGGAGGCCTCCAAAGGAAGGAAGCTGCGCTAGAAATGCAGATTTGCAAAAGAACAAGGCTGGGGTGATGGTAGGGTGAGCCCAGAGCCCCTGACTGCAACTCCCCTCAGAGAGCACAGTGCTAAGGCCATGCACCTAGTCTGGTGTGCAGTGGGCAGCTTTCCCAGAGCCTGTCAGGTAAAGGTCTTTAGGTACATAGCCCCTAACTGTCTATGGTCAAGCCTGAAAGATATAGGGTTCTGGCTTGGAGCTGGACTCCTTACGGCCTACACTTTGCTGGAAGACAGCAGACATCTTGGGATCAGATGATGGCAAATTCATGCTAAAGACTGTTGAACCAAAGAAAAATGAAAAAAAGTCAGACTCCCTAGGGGCATCATGGAGCAGCTATATTAACCTGGGTGGGGCTATCTCTAAACTTCTATTTGTGTGAGAAAAGTAAAAGTACTAATTTGTTTAAGCTATTGCTTTTTAGAATTCTTTTAAGGTTGAATACAATTTGTAAGTGCTTCACGGAGGTCCCAAGAGCAGGGGCCCCCAAATGGCAGGGCCGTCTGGTTCATGAAATGTTCACTGGTCCTTCATAGGTGAGAAAAAATGAACAAAGTAGTCAGCTTCTTTAGTACTGAAATTATGCCCCTCCAGATTATTTGATATTATGATGTTCTCTCTTTTATAAGATGATGGTGCTAATTTATGAGGGTGGTTGTGTCTAACATCCTTACTTAGAAATTAAATCCTGACCAATGTATTAAATAATCTCTAAACATTTTTTTTAAACTTTACCAGTCATACCACACTTAAAAGTACTCAGTAGTAACTAAATTCTCCCTCAAACATGGATATTTATATGTGCCTGGGAAAAACTCACTACTCTCCTTCACTTTAACGCTTAACAACACTTCTGTGACCAGATGTGTGGGTTTTCCACACCAAGCAATTCTGCCACTAACTGCCTGGAGGTAATACAGACCCAAAGGTTAAGGGCACCCTCCCACAAGACCACGCTGCTGACTTCAGACATCAATTGCTAATAGTGGGTTCCCAGGTTACCCATGATTTCTGTCTGACTTGGCTATAAATTGTTGGTTCCCATGACCTCCTCCCTGAGTTTGACAATTTGCTCACAGAACCCAGGAAAACAGTTTACTCACTATTGCTGATTCATTACCAAGAACATTCTAAAGGATACAAATAAACAGCCAGATGGAGAGATACACAGGGCGAGTTCTAGAAGGGTCCCAGGTACAGGAGCTTCTGTCCCTCTTGGAGTTGGGGTGCACCACCCTCCGGGCATGTGGTTGTATTCACCAACCTAGAAGCTCTCCAAACCGCGTCCTTTTGGGACTTTTATGGAGGCATCATCACATAAGCATGATTGATTATTACCTCCATTTCCAGCCCCTCACCTCTCTCCAGAGAATGGGGAGTGGGGCTGAAAGTTCCAAGCTTCTAATCATGGCCTGGTCTTCCTGGTGACCAGCCCCCTCCAGAGCCTCCCAAGAGTCACCTCATTAGGAAAAAAAAAAGGGTGCCTGGGTGGCTCAGTCGGTTAAGCGTCCGACTCTTGGTTTTGGCTCAGGTCATGATCTCATGGTTTCGTGACTTCAAGCCCCACATCAGACTCCAAGCTGACAGTGTGGAGCCTGCTTGGGATGCTCTGTCTCCCTCTTTCTGCCCCTCCCCCACTTGCGCTATCTCTGTCTCTCTCAAAATAAATAAATAAACTTAAAAAAAAAAATGCTCCAGGGGCGGGGCGCCTGGGTGGCGCAGTCGGTTAAGCGTCCGACTTCAGCCAGGTCACGATCTCGCGGTCCGTGAGTTCGAGCCCCGCGTCAGGCTCTGGGCTGATGGCTCAGAGCCTGGAGCCTGTT
>NW_024412388.1:43661851-43758274 GCF_014898765.1 Herpailurus yagouaroundi
AAAAAAAAAAAATGCTCCAGGGGCACCTGGGTGGCTCAGTCGGCTGAGCGTCCGACTTCAGCTCAGGTCATGATCTCGCGGTTTGTGAGTTTGAGCCCCGCATCAGGCTCTGTGCTGACAGCTCAGAGCCTGGAGCCTGCTTCGGATTCTGTGTCTCCCTTTCTCTCTGCCCCTCCCCTGCCCATGCTGTCTCAAAAATAAATAAAACATTAAAAAAAAGTTTTTAAGTGTTCCACTACCTAGGAAATTCCAAGAGATTTGGGAGCTCTGTCAGACACTCTTTATCATCCAGGAAATGGCAAGGGTCTTAGCAGCTCGGTCAGAAACAGTGGCAGAGACCAATATATAGATTTATCATTTCACAATATGCTTCTATTCTTCAATCGGAGGAAAGTCCTGCCACTCTTGCTAGGGGACAGGAAGGGGAGGTTGCAAATGGCCTGTACAGGGAATTCACAGGACCCACATGTATAAGAATCACTGCCTTGGGCAGCAGGAGTTAAATTTTAAAGAAAAAGCACCAGGGTACCAGTTCAGAGGGTTACCAGAAGGTACAGACACCAAGTTCTTTGAAGAGTCCTTGAAGATAAAAGAAACACTTAGCGGGGGACCTGGGTGGCTCAGTAGGTTGGGCGTCTGACTTCGGCTCACGTCATGATCTCACAGCTTGTGAGTTCGAGCCCCACGTCGGGCTCTGTGCTGACAGCTCAGAGCCTGAAGCCTGCTTCAGATTCTGTGTCTCCCTCTCTCTCTCCCCCTCCTCCGCTCATGCTCTGTCTCTCTCCGTGTCAAAAAATAACAGAGCCTGGAGCCTGCCTTGGATTCTGTGTCTCCCTCTCTCTCTCCCCCTCCTCCGCTCATGCTCTGTCTCTCTCTGTCTCAAAAATAAATAAACATTAAAAAGAAAAAAAAAAAAAGAAGAAACACTTAGCTGGAGAAGACGCAGGGGGTGCAGAAGAGCTGTTTTCAAACATCTGAAGTCAACAAAGGGAAGACAGCTCAGACCTGATCTGAGAGGTCCAGGGGCAGAGCTCGGACCAAGCAGTGAAAGCTGCAGAGGTACACACAGGAGTTGTTCGAGGAGGAGATGGCGGTGTTGGAGAGGACGAGGCTGGTGACTGCCCAGCAGTAATCATGTGACGGTGAGATCCAGGGGCTCAGGGACCTTGTCTGTTTTGTTCACTGCTCTAGTCCCACTACCTAGAATGGTGATCAGCACATAGTAGGTGCACAACCTATACGTGTTAAGTAAATCAGTGGGAGGAATACTCTGCACTTGATGGGAGGTTTGCCAAGGTCATCTTAAGCTCACTGGAGCCGGAATTGGTACGCATCTTCCTTTTTCTGTGTGATCAGCTTTTTAAGTCCCACTGCGTCTTTGAGGCTGTCTCAGAAATACATTGGAAATTCCTATCCTGAAGAGGGTAACAGAACAGTAGGGAATCAGCAATCCTGACTTGGCAGAAGCTCAGCTTCCTAGGTGCTACGCATTTGGAATACAATGTATTTTAAAAGTATCTGTGAGGCATCACTGGTTTCCCCCCTTAAGGCACCCTAGCCAGGAGTCATGCCACCTCAAAGAGGCACTCAAAGTGCCCTCCAAGTTTTTCCTAAAATGTGTGTGTCAGAATAGGTTGTAAGTGAGCATGGTCTTTAATCCTTCTGTTCCCTACTTCTAGGAAGAATAATTCCAATGTCCCACACCCCAACAGCTAGCGCATTAAATAAATCAAGATTCCCAGCAGCCTCCAGCATACTAAAGATAAAACATCAAGGAAGAACTTGAGATCAAAGTCATGAAATGCAGACAGACATTCTATGAGGTATTTATTTGCAACGATCAGGTTTGCTTGCTCAGTGTCAGGTCACCAAAGACAAATGTTCAGGCTCCCAGTGGATCCAAACCAAAGTTCATACAGTTTGGCCACTTTAGGATGGCAAGCATTTGGAGAGGAGAGGATCACCTTAGAGGAACATCCAGAACAAAGACATGAGAAGCTCGGGATGGATCCATTCCACATATCAAGGGCAGACCTAATGTGAAGCATGTCACATGACAGCGAGAGGCAAATGGCAGGCACACATACCACGTTCCCTTGTGTTCCATTCCAAATCAGGGCATAGTCCCGATGGTAATCGACAGTTGAGAAAGAAGAGCTGAAAGACACAGGCGCTGAACAACATTTAATTGCTGTGTGTTAAATTAGGTGACTGGGTTTCAGGGTGACACCTTACAGATAGATGCCAAAGGTGGTGCCATTGCATCAGTTTTCCTGCACTTGGTCGTTCTGCTTTCCTGCAGTAGATGCCACGTCCAAAGGAGACACACGCCAAAACACATAAAAGAGAACTGAAAAACAGAAAGAGGAACTTTTAAGATGAAGAGTCCCCCACACGGAAAGGAGCTAAACTGCAGGACGGTATTTATGTTTAGAGGTATAGCTTCAATACCAGACAGCCTTGAGCCCTGATTCACGAGCTTCAAGGCTTACCATTGGAGGGAAGATGACATTTTTAAAAGTTTTCCTCCGTTTCTTTGGAAACCCAATGATTTTTCTCTACCAGACCCCACAGTTACCTTCACCCATCCTTCTTTCTCTTGGCTTTGTGACAGCTGTGTTAGGTGCTAGAGGAGGAAGAAAGTAAATAAGGAGACACATAAAAAGATTTGGGAACTGGGGAACTGTTTGTGGTTGTTGAAACATGAGGTTATGTAGGGGACAATGGCAGGATATGAGGCAGGACAATTAAATTTGAGATAGATCCCACTCTCCCGGGAGTTTAGATTTTGTCTTTTAGACAATAGGAGGCCCCCAAAAAGTTTTTAAATAGAGGAGTGACACAGTTTATAATGTTTTGTAAACCGCTTTGGCTACACATCGGATAGATTAGAAGGAAAAAAAGAAAAGAGATAGAGAAACCCATAAAGTTATTACCACAGTCCAAATGTGAGATGATTAGATCCTGAACACCAGGTATAGTACTGATAGGACAGATCTGAGAAACATTTCAGGGGTAGAATAGACAAATTGTGCTGATAGATAAGATGTAGATGATAAGAGAGAGGAATCTACATTGATGATGAAGTTTCTAGCTTGGGTGACTGGGTTGGATTTCTTTTTTTTTTTTTTTAACGTTTATTTATTTTTGAGACAGAGAGAGACAGAGCATGAACGGGGGAGGGTCAGAGAGAGAGGGAGACACAGAATCTGAAACAGGCTCTAGGCTCTGAACGGTCAGCACAGAGCCCGACGCGGGGCTCAAACTCACAGACCGCGAGATCATGACCTGAGCCGAAGTCGGATGCTTAACAGACTGAGCCACCCAGGCGCCCCTGGGTTTCTTAATTAATCCAACAAATACTGAGTGAGGACTCATGTGTCAGATGTGTCAGGCACTGGGTACAGTGATGAATAAGGCAGATGTGGTCCTAACTCTCAAGAAATTACAGTCTAGCGGCAGAAACTACAGAGGAAACAAATACACAAAACATTACTTATGTTAATTACAACTGTATGGTAACTGTGAGAAAGTATGATGAAGAATCTAACCTAGTCTGAAGTAAGGGGCGGTGTGGATGGTAGTGCCATCCACTGAGTCAGGAAAATACAAGAAGGATCGATGGGGGTGGGGGTGAGTTTAATTTCGAACATAATGAATTTGAGTCATCTGTTGGTACACCCAGTTGGGGATTTGCACTAGATGGGAATTTGGAAAGAGGCGCTAGAAATATAGTTAAATCTAAGGGGTGTGGTTAAGAAATGTGGCAGAGAGGGTTTCCTAAAAAATGGCCTTGAACCTAAGAGAATGTGCCAGGCCTCCTTAGAAACCATCAGGGGCAGTATCACACCTAGACGTCGGCATCTGACCACACTAGCAGGGTGGGGCTATGACAGGGGAATCTACCTTAATGGCCCGGCTCCAGCAAAGGGAAATGCTGTCAATAATGTATCTGTGAAAAGTGGTTCGAGAAGGGTGAATGCTGGGATTTGCTGGATTGCTAGAACCTAAAGTCCTGACTGGCCTTCTGGTAAACATCAGCTCAGGTTTCTGAAATGCTAAATAAAGGTAGGGACAAACGAGCCCATAGGGCAGGCACTAAAGATCTTATTTTCATAAATATACTCTTTTTCTCTCACCTCTCTAGCTGCCTGTTCCAAATTAATGTCAAGACTAGAGGAGGAAGTGCAGACAGAAAATTCCCTTGCCCTGCTGCCAACCTTTATAGGTAGCCTGTGGGACAGAGGCTGGGAATTCCTGGGGCTTGGGCCAGAGGGTGGCAAGTCAGATGATACTTTGTGCCAGACTTGGCCCATAATGCCACCAACAGCCAGAACCCCCTCACCTCTTCCCTGCCGAACACCCGATTCCTGGCCACTTTTGGCTCCCCACTTTTGGCCCCACTGTGGCACAGGCATGCCCCGTGTCCTGTTCGTCGATACAGCCCTGCACCCAAGCCTGATCGGAGGTGCTCCAATCAGAAGTTCTCTCTTAAATTTAGCAGGGCCTTCTAGTCTGTCTGAGCACATGGGATAGAAAATCAAGGTGTAAAATCTGTGAGGGTAAGGACTTATCACTATTGTTCACCTCAGTCACCCAGCAAAAAGTAGCAAAGGGTAGTTCTCTTTGAATGAATGAAAGTTCCTAAGTAACCTGGCAAACAAACCGAGGATATGTGCATGTGATTGGTGTACCAACTGTCACTCGTTCAAAATGAAGCTTTCCTCAAATGCCTGCTGGATGCTGTGGGTATACTGGTAAATGCATCTCCACTCTCAAGGAATTCTCAGTCTAGATTACAATAAATAGAAAAAATTGCCATAACAGAGGAACATACAACGAGCTGTAGGACAGCACAGAGGAGTAAGTAATATAAACTTCCCCAAGGAGAGGGTATCTGTAGTGGGTCCTGAAGAATAAATAGTGAGCTTCCAAGCAGGCGAGCCAGGGAGGGGAATTCCAGAACTTAAACAAAACGCAACAAAACAAAACAAAACAAAAATTAAAAGGTTTTAGAGCAACATTCCCAGTAATTAATGGTAATGCTGTTGCTGTTATTATTAGACCATTGTGAGTGCCTGGATACAACAATTAAGTACTTATGTGACAGGCCAATTCTACCACTGCTGGTATTGTTGAAAAGCGAGATCCTCAGGTGAGAAAGGAGATGCAGATATAAGATAAAAGCGATTTAGTGAAAACTCTGTAGTGCTACATAAGAACTAAAAGGCTGGGTATGAACTCACAATGTGTCTTCTTTAAAAAAATAAATAACCAAGCAAACCACAAATCTGTTTCCCGACTCTGAACAGTGAAAAGGCCCGTAAACAGCCAAGACCCCTACAACGATCTGGCAGTTTACCACTTCCCCACTGAACAGGACCGAGGCTCCTTCGAGACATGACTCAACCTGGGTCTCGGACAGGAAATGTTCAGAATAAGCCCGGAAAATTTTGTTATGACAGATAACAAGGCAGTCATCAGAAACTCTTAGGGCCGTGCCAACAGGACCCAGGCCAATTTGAAGAGCTTCCCATCAGCCAAAGATGGGACAATTTGAGTACTGATAAGCATAATACTTGTGATGGACTGAAATTAGTTGGTCACTGTTGCCGCGTGCTGCTAAACCAACTACTATTTTGAAAATAGGTGAAAAATAAATAATTTATTCTGCTCTTCTATAAAAACTATATCACTGGATAGCCAAAGAGTAGATAAAGGGAAGTTTTTATAAAAGCAATATTCTAGGGGTGCCTGGGTGGCTCAGTCGGTTAAGCGGCAAACTTCGGCTCAGGTCATGATCTCGCAGTTCCGGAGTTTGAGCCCCCTGTTGGGCTCTGTGCTGACAGCTCAGAGCCTGGAGCCTGCTTCAGGTTCTGTGTTTCTGTCTCTCTCTGCCCCTCCCCTACTGATGCTCTGGCTGTCTGTCTCTCTCTCTCTCTCAAAAAACATTAAAAAACATTTTTTTAAAGAAATATTCTAGTTGGTAAACAAAGAAGTGAAGATGGAATTGAAATATCACCATTTTAGAAACCCTAATGAATGAACAGATGTAGGCATTGCTTATTAATGGTCACTAATATCAAAGAGTAAAAGAGATAATTACACATTATGAGTTTATGGGTGGAAGAATTTACCACCACATATCAAGTAGTCTTGCCAAAACCAACCAACCGACCAATGCTGAATCTGAACAAACCATTAGATACAACCACCAATTTACAGAAAACAGAAGACAGAGCAACATGTTAAACGACACCGTACAGATACAGTCAGCAGAATCCAGACAGTGAGAAGCTACAGGATAAATGATTCTTCAACAAATACATGGTAAAGGGAGAGAGAGGGAAATGGAGTAGGAATTTATATTTGAAAAACATTTAAGAGGGGCGCCTGGGTGGCGCAGTCGGTTAAGCGTCCGACTTCAGCCAGGTCACGATCTCGCGGTCCGTGAGTTCGAGCCCCGCGTCGGGCTCTGGGCTGATGGCTCAGAGCCTGGAGCCTGTTTCCGATTCTGTGTGTCTCCCTCTCTCTCTGCCCCTCCCCTGTTCATGCTCTGTCTCTCTCTGTCCCAAAAATAAATAAACGTTGAAAAAAAAAATTAAAAAAAAAAAAAAGAAAAACATTTAAGAGATACATCAATAAATTGCAAGATGAAATTCAAACACTAAAGTATATTTGATACAGGCATACCTCAGAGATATGGTGGAGATATTCCATACCATGGCAATAAAGTGAACACCACAATAAGGTGAAAGCAAATGAACTTTTTGGTTTTCCAGAGCACGTAAAAGTTATGTTTACACTATATTATGGTCTGTTAAATGTGCAATAGCATTAGGTCTAAAAAATGTACACACTTTAATTTAAAAAATACTTTATTGCTAAACAATGCTAAGCATCGTCTGACCTTTCAGCGACTCACAATCTTTTTGCTGGTGGAAGGTCTTGCCTCAGTGGCAATGGCTGCCAAATGATCAGGGTGCTGGTAAGACTGGAGCGGCTGCGGCCATTTCTCAGAAGACATCAATGAAGTCTGACACATGGATTGATTCTTTTCACAAACGATTTCCCTGTAGAGTGTGATGTTGCTTGGTTGCATTTTAGTGAGAGTAGAACATCTCTCAAAATTGGAAGTCAGTCCTCTCAAACCGTGCCGCTGTTTTATCAACTAGTTTATGTGATCATCTGAATCCTTTGTGGTCATTTCAACAATCTTCACAGCATCGCCACCGGGAGTAGATTCCATCTCAAGAAACCACTTTGTTTGCTCATCCGTAAGAAGTAACTGCTCAGGCGCTCAGGTTTTATCATCGGATTGCCACCATTCAGTCCCACCTTCAGGCTCCGCTTGTAATTCTAGTTCTTATGCCCTTTCCACCCCATCTGCAGTTACTTCCTCCACGGAAGTCTTGAACCCCTCAAAGTCATCCAGGAGGGTTGGAATCTTTCAAACTGCTGCTCATGTTCATGACCTCGTCATGAATCACAAATGTTCTTAATGGCATCTAGAATGGTGAATCCTTTCCAGAGGGTCTTTAATTTACTTTGCCCAGATCCAGCGAGGAATCACTACAGCAGTGGTAGCCTTATGAAATTTATTTCTTAAATAATATGTCTTGAAAGTCAAAATTACTCCTTGATCCACAGGCTACAGAATGCATGTTGCGTTAGCAGGCATGAAAACAACATTCATCTTGAGGGTCGCCTGGGTGGCGCAGTCGGTTAAGCGTCCGACTTCAGCCAGGTCACGATCTCGCGGTCCGTGAGTTCCAGCCCCGCGTCAGGCTCTAGGCTGATGGCTCAGAGCCTGGAGCCTGTTTCTGATTCTGTGTCTCCCTCTCTCTCTGCCCCTCCCCCGTTCATGCTCTGTCTCTCTCTGTCCCAAAAATAAATAAACGTTGAAAAAAAAAAATTAAAAAAAAAAAACATTCATCTTGTACATCTCCATCAGAGCTCTTGGGTGACCAGATGTACTGTCAATGAGCAGTAACATTTTGAAAGGAATCTTTTTTTCTGAGCAGGTTGTAAACAGATGTGCTATCATCTAGGGTTTGTTGTTCCATTTATAGAGCACAGAAAGTGGAGATTTAGCATAATTCTTGAGGGTCCTGGGGTTTTATTAATGGTGAATGAACAACGGCTTCAACTTAAAGTCACCAGCTACCTTAGCCCCTAACAAGAGAGCCAGCCTGTCCTTGCAAGCTTTGAGGCCAGGCATTGACTTCTTCCCTTTATAGCCATAAAAGTCCTAGATGGCATCTTCTTCCAACATAAGAAGATCTGCATTGGAAATCTGTTGTTTAGTGTAGCCACCTTCATTTATCATCTTAGCCAGATCTCCTGGATAACTTGCTGCAGCTTCTATATCAGCATTTGCTGCTTCACCTTGTAATTTCATGTTATGGAGATAGCTTCTTTCCTTAAAGCTGTAAACCAACTTCTGGTAGTTCCCAACTTTTCTTCTGCAGCTTCCTCTCAGCCTTCACAGAAATGAAGAAAGTTAGGGCCACGCTCTTGATCAGGTTTTGGCTTAAGGGAATGTTGTGGCTGGTCTTCTATCCAGACCACTCAAACTTTCTCCATATCAGCAATAAGTCTGTTTTACTTTTTTATCTTTCATGTGCTCACTGGAGTAGCACTTTTTACTCCCTTCAAGAACTTTTCCTTTGCACTCACAACTTGGCTAACCAGCACAACAGGCCTAATTTTCAGCCTATCTCAGATTTTGACACGCCTTCCTCACTAAGCTTAGTCATTTCTCGCTTTTGTTTTGTTTTGTGTTAACGTTTATTTATTTATTTTGAGAGAGAGAAGAGAGAGAGGGAGACAGAGAATCAGAAGCAGGCCCAGCACTGTCAGCACAGAGCCTGATGCAGGGCTCGAGCTCACGAACAGTGAGAATGAGACCCGAGACAAAGTCATATGTTTAACCAACTGAGCCACCCCGGCACCCGTCATTTCTAGGTTTTGAGTTAAAGTGACAGACGTGTGGCTCTTCTTACTTGAGCACTCAGAGGTCATTGTAGGGTTATTAATTGGCCTAAGTTCAATATCATTGTGTCTTTAACAGAGAAGCCCAAGGAGAGGGAGAGAGATGGGGGAATGGCCAGTCACTGGAGCAGTCAGAACACACATAACCTTTACTGATTAAGTTTACCATCTTATATGGGCGTAGATCATAGCACCGCAAAACAATTACAATAGTAAGTAACATCAAAGATCAGTGATCACAGATCACCATAACAGACATAACGATAATGAAGAAGTTTAAAATATTTCAAGAATTACCAAAACGTGACACAGAAACACAAAGTGAGCAAATGCTTTTGGAAAAATGGTGCCGATAGACCTGGCTACCACAGACCTTCAATTTGTACAAAACACAGTATCTGTGAAGCAATAAGCAAAGCTGAGTAAAAAGGAGGTATGCCTGCATTAAGGAGTTATCATTTTTTTTAGATGTGACTATGGTATTATGGTCATGTTTTTAAAAGTATCTTTTATAGATTCAGAATTTAAATATTTGTGCATCAAATAATAGGATACCTGAGATTGGCTTCAAATGAATAGGAGGGACTAGATGAGTGTGTGGGTGAAATAAGGCTGACCACAAGCTGACAAACTGTGGAAAGTGAGCCATGGGTATGTGGAGATTCGTATACTGTTCACTCTACTTTTGCCTGTGTTTAAAGACTTTCCACAAAATAAGTTTAAAAAGGAATAAGAAGTTATTGTGTTGACCCACTCTCCAACCCAAGTTCCCCCAAATGACTCCAAAGAAAGAGAACCAGGAAGAAGAGCAATGAAGAAATAGTGCAGAAACTGAAAATGGATTCTCTGTGCAGGGACTTTTCAGACATGGTGTAGAAAATAAGGGGCTGGTAGAAAACAGTGTTAGCCGTGGTATAAAGTCCTGCTGTTTGGATGCTGTGTTAAAGAGGATGATAGCACTGGGTTAAAGCTGATTTCAGAATGGAACTGATGTGTATAAACATAGCAAAAGGGTTTGTAGCTTTAGTTGACCAAAGGAACACT
Organism: Herpailurus yagouaroundi; assembly: GCF_014898765.1. Classification (NCBI taxonomy): domain Eukaryota; kingdom Metazoa; phylum Chordata; class Mammalia; order Carnivora; family Felidae; genus Herpailurus; species Herpailurus yagouaroundi. The sequence continues at coordinate 43,671,890 of NW_024412388.1, forward strand.
CCTGACCCAAGTGAGTGAAAGGATAATTGCACATAAACCCTAGGTATCAAATCAGGAGGGTTTTAATGACAAAGGAATTTCCTCCAGTCCTCTTCTCATCTTTTATTAAAGCCCCATCACACTGCAGTATAATTATCTGCTGGCCACCTTCCTCCACACAGACCCACTTATCACTGCTCTTGGGAAGGCAGCCCCCGTCTGAATGCGGTCCTTCAGAAACTCCCTCCCACAAGCCAAAGTAAGACTCCCAAGGTAGTTTCTAGGCTTCCCCAGGGTCTTGGCTCAGAGAAGAAATGGCACTGGCCCTCAGGTGATAAGTTAATTTTTAAAAAGGAAGGAAAGAGCAAAGGAAAGAAGGAAGGAAAGGAGGGAAGAAGAAAGCCAAATATTCTCTATAATATCTCAATGACTTATACAGGGGTAATTTCTCTGATCACAAGTAATCAGAAGCTCCTCTGTGATCCTGAGTTTCCAGACAGAGCTCTTCCCATAATCCGTGCTATGCTAAGCCCTCCAATGCACAGATTTGTATAAGGAAGGTTATCTGCGAGATTAGAAGCCATTCTTTTTCAGTGAAAGCTGGGAGGCTTAAGATTACAGTAGAAGGCAGCCAGCACATAAATCTACAGTGCCTGGGGCTCTAGACAGACCCCTCATTGGCAAAGCGATTGATGCTTCTGCCAGGGAAGCTCCAAAGAAACTGTTCATCACTATCTCATTTGTAGACGTGAGGCCAAATGGAGACACTGACACCCAAGTTTATAGATCTGAGCAAAGCCCAAAGGTGTCAAATTTGTATAAATCAGGATGGGAGGTCTGCAAAGGTCCTAGGGTCCAGGCTTTTCTCAGATGCCAGTTTCTGACTCTCTGAAGGTTTACAGCACCTGGGACATTAGTCGGAGCCTTCATAATAAAATATAAGGAAGGAACTCAAGTCCTAATGCAAGAGCAGACTGAAAGAGCCCCTCACCCAGGCTGGTATCAGGTATTCTCGACCAAGGCAGAGAGATCCAAGCACCTGTTGCCCTTGTGGTCTCTACCTCTATCCTCCAGCTGAGCTCAGATTTTCTTATTCCCAGTGAGGTGAGCCCACATCGCATCATTGTGTCCCAATGAACAACCTATGACCTCACCTTCCCAAATGCCATGGGAAGCTGACCACTCTTCAGAAAAACAGGTAATTGATTGCTTCTGCTCAACCTTCAGGGCCAGACTCAAACAAGATCCCTTCTGCGAAGCCTTCCCTCAGGCCAAATGAGTCAGTGCTTCTGTGCTCCCACCGCGCTCATCAATTCACAATTTGGGTAGGGCACTGCTCACATAATATGCTTATTATCTGTTTAGCTATTTTACCCATGGACCGAGGCTCCCCATGGAAGATTGCATCTGATTCGCTAGGTCCCCAGTGCCTGGTCCATGGGGGACCACAGAGTCACCTCAAGTAAACATTGAGCGACAGAGTAAATGATGTCTGGAACTCCGTGAGCCAAGACACCTCTGGTAAAAGCCCACATCCCACTCTTGCCTTAATCTTACAAAGGGTCACCTCCAACCACCCAACTTTGACTGAACACTCGCTCTGTCTGTGCCAGGCAGGCATTGGGCCAAGCACTGGGGAGTCCAAGTCCAATTAGACTCAGTCTCTTCCCCATGAAACTCAATCTCAGGAAGAGACCCGCCTTGTCCTAGGGCCTTCTCTGCAACAGTCAATGAAATCCATCTGCAAGAGGAGCTGAACAAATGTGCAGACAATCAAACCATGAGGCAAACAAGCTACCACATGCTCATTCTAAGGCGGTGGGCTGCAAAAACAACCCACTGAGGTAATGGAGGAAAAATGTTAGAACTTCTATTAATATCTATTTTTCATCAAAAAAAGAAGAAACTACGCTTTAATAGTTACTGTATGGATTGACAACAAAATACGTAAAACGTAAACACCTACACACATATTACTAGAGTATGTGCTTGTGGCAGACAGAGAGCAAAATGGCCTCCATACAATGTACACGTATATTAAATCATGATGTACACTTTAAATACCTGTATCATCTTATTTGTTAATGATTCCTTCATAAAGGTTAAAAATAAAATAAAATTAAAATGCCCTCCAATGATCCCTGCCTCCAGGTATTCATGCCTTTGTATAATCCCCTCCCATTGAGTATGAGCAAGACTTGTAACTTGCTTCTAATCAAAAGAATACAGCAAAGGTGATAGATATCATTTCTATGGTTATTTTATGTTACAGATCTTCTATCTTCCTGACTGTCAATTATCTCCATTTACAGCTTTGATGACGCTGGTGAGCCTATGGAGAGGCCTATGTGGCAAGAAACTGGGGACAGCCTCCAGCTGACAATTAGCAAGGAAGCCTTCAGTCAACAGGCTGCAAGGAAGTGAATCCAGCGAACAACCATGTGAGCTTGGAGGAAGATCCTTCCCCAGTCCAGCTTTCAGATGAGACCCCAGCCCAGGCCAACACTTTGAGCGCAGCCCTATAAGAGAACCTGAAGGAGAGAACCAAGCTAAGCTATGCCTAGATTCCTGACCCACAGAAACCGCGAACTAATAAATGAGTGTCATTTAAGGTGCTAGGTTTGAGGTAATATCGTTAGGCAGCCATAGATAATTAATACAGCCCTCACATTCTTAAATTCTTAACTGATAGGTTATGCAATCAAACAAGTATGGATTCTATGAACTGAAGCATCTCTAGACCAGCAAAGGAGGGCTCCAAAAAAGAGGCCAAAAGCCAGCAGTGGGAGCCTGGAAGTTTTATTAATAAAAACAACATCAGCCTTCAAGGTAGGAAATCAGAAAAACCTCCAAAATTGGCTTCAGAATACATGAGTTTGGGTCCAAGCTCTGCCTCTAAGAGGTAGGTGAACTTAGTCAACTCAGACTTCTTAAGTCCATCTTCCTCATCTATACAATGGGGTCAACAAGGCTGGTGAGAGTGGACAAAGAGAGAGTGATCTGGAAAGTATTTTGCAGAATGAAGTGTGATATTACACATGTTGGTTTGCTACAAAAGTCTGGGATGGCCTTGGGCAAGGCACTGTCCTCTCTTGGCCTCAGCTTCCTTATTATAAAAAGGGGGAGGGAAGCCCATCCTATCTGCAAGGGCTCTGACCTTTAATTCTGACATTACATCCCCATGTGAAGAGAGGAAGAGGGGAAGGAGGGCTGTGACATTTACAATAGTTCCCTAGTCATTCCATTGGTCAGGGCAATTGTCTTACCAATAACCCTGCCAGAGGTGTCTTTGTTTGACCAAGCAAATCTTGTCAATTTGCAAGGCCTGCAACCCAAATTCCCCAACTAAGAGAAAAAAATCTACTTATTTGACAAAAAAGAAATAAAGGGCCAAGGTAAAGTCAGTGAGAACCACCAAATCTCAACACAAATACCAAGCCACTCTCAGAGGGGCAGTAGCTTTGAATCTATCACTGAGTACCTTAACTATGTGCCAGGAGCTTTTTAAATGTGATCTCTAATCTTCACTGCAGTCTTAGAGTATGGGTTGTATCATTCTTATTTCACAGTTAAGTTGGCCGAGGCTCTGAAAGAGTAAGCTCCTTGCCCCAGGTACACGGCCAGTATAAGGTAGGACCAAGATCTCATTTTAGTTCTGCTTGACTCTATAGGCCCTGGTCTTTGCACCACACTCAATTACTCTGGGAGAGGAGAAGGTCACTCTGTGGTTACAAAACAGACGAAAGGTTCTTGGCCCACAGGGAGATCAGGGGCAGAGTATGGCTTCATTCACTCACTCCACAAACATTTACTGAGCATCCACTGTGTTGTGGTGAGCAATGAAGATAAAGGGTAATACCTATTTCTTGTTCTCATGGAACTGAGTTGAACAGTTCATACCTCAAGAGGACATACCAGTCCACAGAGGACAAATGAATCAATGAATGAACAAATGAATAGGCAGATGGACGCAGAGCGAACAATTAGTAGTTCAAGCACCATTAACAGTAATGTATAATAAAAGCTATAATAGGATCACAAGGTAAGTGATGACGGTTGGAAGAGAGGGAACATTTCAGCCATCTGGAAGAGCAAGTGCAAAGGCATGTGTTCTGGCAAGGGCAAGAGTCCAGCATGGCTGCAGCCTTGGAACATGGAGGAGCTGGAACTGGGAGGCAAGGAATAGGCCATGGAGGAATTGGCTCTCCCTTTACTTCCTTTACTCTAACCAACGGAGCTCACCACCGAAGTGGAATCATCCAAGAGGCCAGAGAGCAAACCAGGCATGAGAATGTGTAAGCTTTGGAGAACCCCGTGAGTAATTCAAGAGAAGTCACGCTCCGGGTCTGAGGCCATGGTGAGAAGTCACAGGGAAACTACAAAAACCACCAGGACTGTAACCAAGTAGAACACACCCACACTGTGCTCCTGGGAAAGGGGCAGAGAGCAGAGGGGAGGGGATGCTAGGACCAGAAGGCAGGAGCTCCTCTCATGAAGAAGCTTAGAGCTCACATCTCCCAAACCTATCAAACCAGGGCCACGTGGATTTCACAGTTGAGGCCTTCAGCTAGAGGACACATATATGCAGACATGCTCGTGCACAAACACCACAGTGAATCGTACGGAGAGACAAAAAGGGTCTGGCCCTCTTGGTTCTTGATGCTAACAGTAATGGAAGTGCTGCGCTTGCCCACTTCTGACTGTACCAAACAGCAAAAAATATAACAAAAAATAATCTCTTACTTTCCTTTTCAGCTGGCCTTGGCTGCTGCAACTGTTTGGTTTGGAGCAGCTGTGGCTGTGGGGAGGTGGTCCATCTCCGGTGCATCAAAAAAGTATGCCTGCAGGAGAAGGAAACCCATGAGGGCGGTTAAAACACAGTGATCTGCTCGAGTGTTCTAGTCTTCATGCCAATAGTATGTCTGGGCTCTCATGGCCCCTATGTTTCCCTCTGACACATTTGTCATCCCACTGAACTACAACCGATTCTGTTTCTATCCATCTCACTTGCTCTACCGTGACTTTTTAAAATTTAGCCACTATTTATTGGGCACTTACTACATCTGACTTCATCTGCATAACAACCCCAGGGGAGTGCTATTGTTATCCTCATTTGACAAATGAGAAACTGAGGCTCAGGGAGGCTGCCATTCAATCATGTGCACATGGCCAATAAGTGGGAGAGTCGCGTCTTTTCTGACTCCAAGCTCCTCAGGCTCTTAATCACTACCTTACAGTCTCTCCTCCCGGGCAAAGACTGTGTCCTTCTTGTCCCTGTGCCACCAGCCTCTGACTCAGGGCCTGGCACACTATGTAAACAGCCAATACTTAATGAACTGAACTACGACAGATTGCTGCTAAACCCGCTGGCTCTTGGTAAAGACCTTTGAAAGAAAGCGCCAGGCAGGACTTACCTCATAATTCTTCACCGTGAAAATGAAAGGTTTGATAAATGCTTTCAGTCAACATCTGCAATTTAACTGTCAAAAATCAGGAGGAGACAGAAGAGGGAAAAAACCAAGGAGGATCTTCCGACCTGTCTCAAGGTCTGCGAATCTTGACTTTAGCCCAGTAAAATACCTGGGTTGTTCAAAGAAAAGGTGACTCTCTTAACAGATCAAGGATCACTGCACACTTGTGATTCCCCCTTGGAAGTCAGGGCATTGGGATCAAATGGATAAAAAGCCAAGTCAAGAACCATTTTGCCAGCGCTGCTCTCTATCAGCCAGAAGGGGGCACCAACATGACACACTAGAACTTTCCCCAACATACTCCTATTCTGTGTTAGCTCTTCAGCAATCCATTTCAAAGTTTCCAGCTACAGGGCGCCCCTAGTTTGTCACAGTCCCTGAGCCATCCTATTAGCTCTAAAAGCCTTCCTCCCAGGGTCCCTAAATGAACGAGGGGACAGGGGACATCCTGCTAGTGTTGGGCCCCTCCAGGTATCGTGAAGGTGGAGCCACAAAGCCCTCATGAGGCAGGAACAGTACCTTTCTTCCAGGCTACCGGACGAAACCCTCATCAGAGGGAATGAGCCAAGAGGCCAGGTTCTAAACCTGGTTTTGCTAGTAACTCGCACAGTAACTCCGGACAAATCACTCCACCCGTGAGTCTCAGTTTTCTAATCTGTGAAATGGAAGGATTGGAAAAAATGACCTCTAAGGTCAAACTGTAATTCTACGGCTCATTAGTTCATTAATTCCACAAATACTTAGCAATAGCCACAGTTGTCATTCAGGGAGTGCCTACTGTGCATCAGGCGCATAGATCATTAACCTACTCGATAATCCTATAATAGGCAATTTTATCCCCATTTTAAAGATGAGCAAGTGGCAAAGAGATTTTCCCAAAGCTACACAACCCTGTGTCTGAGGGCTTCAATCCAGTTGTGTCCGGCTCCAAAAACTACGTTCTTCTCTTTTCCAGTGCTGCCTGCAGTTTGGCACCTAACTTTATGCCCAGTCTAGATCAGACGAGATGGGCGTGTTCAAGGTGGTATGGCCGTAGACTATGTCCAGTCTAGGACGAGGCACTGTGGAGGCCTCAGGATGAAACATCAGGCTTTCTAGGAGTAGGGCTGGGAGTGTCCCCTGGCAGAGAGTTAGGGCACAGGACTGTCCACCATCAGCAGTAACCACGGCAAATGCAGGCTTGTACATCTCCAATACACCAGTCGAGGACGCACCCTCTGGTGCTTCCTTAGTCCTCCCCACCTGGAGTGAGCGTCCACTACCAACTTAGCATACAACTGTGAGCCCTGAGGGGCCCTCGGCAGATAGAGGACTGTCCAACACTTTAGTACATTGAAGCTTTAAAACCCGCAATCCGTGCTCCCTGGGGCAGTGAGAAGCCAAGCTGTGTGGGTCAGCCACTGCCCCTCCCCTGCCAATTCTTCTCCCTTCTGCCCTTCCACTAATAATAATATCTGCCATTTGCATGGCTTGTATTGTTCATGTTGCATGTATCATTCAGTCCTTACAAAAGTAAAGATGTTCCTGCAGCTCCGTTTTCTAAGTGAGGAGGTAGGGGCCAGAGAGGGGAAATAACCAAAGCAGGGAGCGAAGGAGCTGGGACCAGACCCCATCTCCTAACTTCTGCTCCAACCTCTTGTACTGCACATCTCCAGAAGAGATAAGAGGAGGCCATCTCCAGCATGGAGAGCAAAACCCCAGGCACAGAGGGCCCCTGGCTAAACCCGATCATGGGATGGTTCCCTTCCACGAGGAGGAGAAAACTGCACCTCCCTCCAAGAGGGGGTCTACACCTGCAGTTCCCTCCCTGCTCCATCACCCAACGTGCCTGGCTCCTTGGACTCCCTAAGAAGTGAACAAGAAGAAGCCTTCTCTCCTGTCTCCTCCTCTCCTCCAACTTCCCAGCCAGGTGTATGATGGAAAAGGCATTCTGGAGAGAGGTGGGAAGATGCCAGTGAGAGGCACCAATGAAAGGGCCCTGTCTTTCGAGCTGTGTGACCTTGGACCACTCTCACTGGGGCACTCAGGAGGAAGAGGTAGCAGAGTGGCCTTGGCAGCTTCAGATCACACAGGGCTCTCTTAGTACCTTCTTTACACCTGAAGAACCCTTCACGACACATGAAGGGCTCTCACGGCCATCTCCCTGAGTCTCACAAGAGCCCACAAAATATGAGTCTCCATGATAGAGGAGGAAGCCAGGGCTCTGAGAACGAAGTCACTCGCCTAGGCTCACAAAGCTAAGCCCAGTCCAGGGCTCTTTTTATTTCATTATAATGCTCTCTTCCAGCAAGTTCCGGAGCAGCAGGACGGGCAGGTAAATCCTAACTTCAGTGTCATTTACCCCCAAAAGGGAGTAACAGGCATGGGAGGTAAAAGACCCTGCCACCCACACCAAAGGAAATAGGTTCTCAGTAATATTACCGTCACCACCACCTCCTTGCCCCCTCGTCTAATCTGCCACACTCCTCTCTATTCTTTACAGAACTGAACAAGGCAGTGCTTCTTCTCTTGCTTCTTCTCTCCACCAACTCAACTAGGTATATGCAGGGAAATTTTCAAGAGAGACGTGGGGAGACACCAGTGAGAGGGCTACGGCGAGAAAGGACATTCTTCCTCCGCAGACAGAAAGGTCAAGAAAGGCCTCAGCAGTGTTAAAATGGGTCAGCCCAGGGACTCCAAGTCCCCGAAATCAATGGTGTCACTCTGCCGTGAGTCAGACCGATAGTCCTCCGTCTCAAAAATTTAAAGCTTAGACATGTAAACTGCAGGTAAACCAGGTCCGTGTTTCAGAACTTGGCACTTTGTATGAGACTTTGTTCAATGATCAAGTATTGGGATCTTATTAATGACCCAGGTTGTCTACACAAAACTATCACAGATCAAATGGTGCCAAAGAAATATTTACTCCCACAACTGTAAAACCCAGCCAAGGGTCTGGACACATACAATATGGGTATCTTCCTGTGGGCACATTCTTTCCTTCATTAGTGACCTTAACATTCTTGGACTCAGTGTTCTTTAAAAACCTGCTTCAAGGCCATGGGCAGCAATTTTTGTGTACAATGTGCACAAAAGATATAAAACCGTGGTTTGTACAATGTGCACAAAAGATATAAAACCGTGTTTCCTTAGGACCAAGGGAAAGGGACCTAATTTATGGGCATTTGTGGGACAAGTTCTATATTAACTGTTTTATATGTATTATTTTATCCTCAATACAACCCTAGGTGGCAGGAAATTTTATGCCCATGTTACCGATTAAGTCATTCAGATTCAGAGAAGGTAGGTACCATGGCCCAGCTCACACAGCCAGTGAGTGACAGGGCTGGTCTTCAATCTGGACCTGCCTGAAAACCACATGCTCTCCCTAAAAAGACACCCAAATACATGAACCCAAAACCTCTTTTAAATGTTATTCACCTTAAAAATATCTCCCCTCTCCTAATTTGATTTCATGCTCAGACTTTCCACCTATGAAACTGGAAATTTCAAAACTCTTTCTAGGTATGTGCAGAAAACCTGCAAAGACATCCAAAGGTTGAACATCCCCCCCCCCCGCCCCCCAACCTCTTACAGACACTCATCCACCCCGACTTCCTCTGGCCAGACTCCAAATCTTACCAAGTTTCAGAAATTAGGTAAAGACAGAGATTACCATCAAATTCTCATCATTTACCGCTTCTCATTTAGGACAGTCTATTCAAAACAATATTGATTTTATGGAGCCCGTCTTAAAAGACCCGTTCATTGTGAGTAACAGGTTGAGGTCTTTCAGCATTTGTATCTGAGGCACACAGGAAGATCACAGGAATGAGACCATACCAAGCAGCCCACAGAAAGCAGCGTGTGAAGCAACACAATTGTCACAATTGTGGCCAGTGCGATGCGCCGGTTATCCTCACGAACGGCTGGCCAAAATGTCATTGCCAAGACAGAGCCTGAGACACCCAGGGCAATCATGACTAGAATCCAACGAACAGCTTTCTGGGGGATAATCCACAGCACCTGAAAGAAGAGGAGGAAGGGGAGGGCTTTTTTGGAGGCATTTCGGAGAGGCATTTGTTCATTCCAGGCACGTGTGTTTGTAAAGGCCCCTGAGCCAATCAGCAGCTGGGCCCCCTGTGCCACTGTGGTTTCTCAGTACAGCTGGAGAAACACCCCAGCATGCAGACTGAGGCGAATGCTTTCAGAACAAAGGGCTCAAGATCCAGCAAAGGCACTTGGCTCCCTATCCCCATTCCCGCTGCACCTCTAAATTCAAATGGTATTCTTCAGGCGTGCATCAGTGTCAGGCTAGAAATGATGATGCTGGCTGAATTTTCAACAAGCCCGGGGCATCGCTCAGAATAGGTATAGTACTTACTGCTGTGGGGATATAAATGAAGAGCGAATATCCATAGACGCACACAATCTCCAAAAACGAGTAGGAAACGATGTTCATAACTTTGCTGTTTCTCCACATGAGGAAACCCCAGAGTGCGAGAGGAACCAGCCAAGCATAGGCATAGATGATCGTGGCCGCTATGGACACTGAGGATGACAGGACACAAGTTTTAATCCCCATCGTGCCTCTAATTACTATCAGAGCACTTCTAATACCTTACTGGACTTACTCCCTAGCATGTTCACCTGCTTCACTGGCTCATGGGATCGAGTCTTATTGGTCTCATAGTCCCTGCGCCTGGCACAGTACTGCCACAGAGCAAGCACTCTAAGGCGGTGCTTAATTGACGAAGATTTAGTACTGTCTTTGTGTGATGACCAGTGGTCTCTCATATGGTTTTTATAACTGGTTTAATAACAACAAACAGTACTGAACAACTGAATTATGCAACTGAAAAACTTCAGAGGGCCTCAATACAAGTGTTTAAACATACCAAGCATTTCAGTCAAAGGAAAGCCAACTATCCCCTTGGAAGAACACACCCTCTTTCCCAGTATAACAAGAGCTGACATCGATGTCTTGAGCAAATGTATTCAAATGCCCTGGGTGCAGATTAACTTGCTCTGCGTGCTATTTAGAGTGCCTGCTGTCCCTGAAATAGGGAGTTTCAGTTCATTGATGAATCGCTCGACAGATTCTTCACTTTTACTTTCTTCATTAAATAATTCTGTGTCTGTGGTAGCAATGCTACCGAGTGGCTCCTCAGAACAGCAGTGTTCAGTCTATTACGGTCCAGGCCGCCACCGCTGCCTCCTCCTCCTCCAGAAGATTCATTTTCCCTCCTCTGGAGTGGAGGACCATAAAGTGTGGCTAAGCCCATGGCACCAGCCCTTCCTACGGGAAAATCAGTAAGTAATGCACTTAACGCTCTTGGCAAGCACAAAGGCACCCCAAGCAATTGTAGTCAGACTCTGGTTAAGACATGTGATTGGCCAAAACGTTTTTAGCTCCCAGAGGAGATTTTTCATATTGGGAACTAATAGCCAAATGTAATTCTCCTGCTATACTGCCTTTTTTTTTTTTTTTTTTTTAATAGCTAAATGAAGGGGAAGGGAAGTACCTATATACCTACAGCCATCCACTGGGTGTCAGGCATTTCACTCAGTATTTTATTGAGGCAACACTGTGTAACAGTCAAGGTCACAGACTCTGCATGTGGACTCCAAGAGCTCTAATCCTAGCTCTGCCACTTATAGCTAAGTAACTCTGGAGGGTGAATTACTTAACTTTCCTGCCTTAGTTTCCTCATGGGAATTATCATAGCATATACTACCTTCTAAGATTACTAGGAGAATTAGGGGCTCTTGGGTGGCTCAATCAGTTAAGTGTCCAACTCTTGATTTCGGCTCAGGCCATATGATCTCATGGTTCGTGAGATTGAGCCCCCACTCCAGGCTCCACACTGACAGCACGGAGCCCATCTGGGATTCTCTCTCTCTCCCTCTCTCTTTGACCCTTCCCAGCTTGCATGGGTGCATGCTCTTTCACACTCTCTCTCTCTCTCTCTTGCTCTCGCTCTCTCTCAAAATAAATAAACTTAAAAAAATCACTAGAAGAATTAAATGAGTAAAAACAAATATACTTATAACACTGATTGATAAATAAATGCTCATTCAAGAATTAGCTTTTCATATCATTAACTGATATGTAAATATATTATTTCACATAATCTACATCTTCATTTTAGAGATGAGGAAATAGGATCAGAGAAGTTAAGTGGTTTGGTCAAGGTCAAATAATTAACAAGTGGTGGAAGCAGGATCTGACCTTGAATGTGTGGATGTATACTCTTCACATAAAATGGAAAAGTGTTTATTGACAGAGTCAATGATTCATCCCATGACTCCCTTATACTGTCCAACCAAGGAGGATAAGAAAAGATAAAAACTCTTCTGAGTTTCCAGGCCCTCAGGCAGGGTAATTCACTCCTTCTTTTCTGTTAATATACCTACACATACCTCTGATATAGAAATTAACACATACCATTTACAGCAATATTCATTTACCTGACTTTCTTTACTTAACCATTGAACAACTTGAAGGCAGGGTCTATATCTCATGATTAACATTTACTGAGTTAAACTCAAACCAGGATCATTTGACAAATGGGGCTGGAAATGAATCAGGTCTGACTCTATGAAAATGGTCATGGAGGGTAGAAGGAAGGATACACGGAGACACATACACACACGGAAGGAACTACGTATCTCTCTATACACTCATATATGTGTACGTGTATGAACTCTTTTTTGTACAAGGCACTATTCCAACCTCTTTACAAACACCAACTCTTTATTCTTACAATGGCCCTATAACATAGGTATTATTATTCCCATTTCACTGATAAGGAATCCGAGGTCAAGAGAGATGAAATAACTTGCCCAACAAGTAGAAGCTAATGAGTGATGGAAATGGAACTTGAAGCCAGTGGCCTGGTTCCAGAGACTGGGCCCTTACACAGTCTGTATATAGCCTCTCACAGGACAGCAGGCAGGCAGGAGGGTGGGGGGCGAGGAGGACAGAACTGAGCAAGTGGCACACATCAATCTCCTATAAAGCCAAACTTCCTCATTTTGGGGTGGCTGTCACCTACAAGTCCCTAAAAAGCTGTTGGTTGGTTGGTTGGTTGGTTGGTTGGTTGGTTGGTTGGTTTGTATAATTATCCAAGACTGCCACAAGAAAGAAAGTTTTAAAAACAATGTCATCCACAAGCCCATCGCTAGGACAAACTCATTTCTACATTCTCCCTTCTAGACCCTGACCTTTGCAGACTTCCCTCTAACAGAGTAGCTAACAGCAAAGGCATAATTTTGGATTATCAGTTTTCCACATGGTTCTAAGTGTTTCATAATTAGTGGCTACAGACCCAGCTAGTTGAGTCACCATGACTTAAATAACAATGCCCCTATTGTTTCCAACATCTGGGTAATACAAATAATGCTACAATGGAGACTTTCATGCACACTGCTTTTTACTTACTTTGCACATTTTGCTTTGAATAAGTTCCAATTGCTATTTGGCCTTGCTTTACAGCTTTCCAGAAGATAGTGGATTCACAATAATTGTGAATGTACTCAATGCCAATGAATTGTACACTTTAAAAGGTAAAATGGTAAATTTTAAGTTATGTATATGTTACCATCATAAAAAAAGACTATGTCAATTTACATAGATGGGTGGTAAATGCTGAGGTGATAAGGGTGTTTGCACCTTTAATACAAAAAGCAGGGGCTGCAGCACCTAGAGACAGGGGCCCAAGAGCTCACTAAAAGGAACGCATGGTAACAAATTGAAAGCATTCCAAATGAGTCAAGCTATTCACCAACCTTTTCGGAATTCGGGCACATAATGGTATGTCTTCTCTCCCAGATGGATTAAGAAGTTGGAAAGATTCCCACTAATTGCTATGGCAAAGACCAATGTGGCACATATCCAAAAGGGGCCTGCAAAGAAAACCAGAAAATTCAGACAAAAAAATGAAGCACCAGCTTATAGACTCTTACAGAATAATTTGTTATCTCCCTCGCCCTATTCATATAAGCATGGGAAAATGAATTTTAGATGCAATCAATATTCATCTAATGGGAATTTTCTTTTATAAAAGGCAAACACACAACTCAGCAATTAGGTGCACTAAAGACAGGGGAGACTGGAATGAAAAGGCCAAAATACCTTCTACAATTAGCTGAATAAAGACACTAATTTGTTTATAGCTTCTTTTATTAGAGGATGTCAAAAAACTCATGGACATTTTGTTAAGTCTTCACCATCAGGATATAGGAAGCAAAGGTTACTTCCCTTATCTAAGTGCCAAATGTTAATGAATGCCAGAGAAAAATAACTTAAATCAGACAGGTCCTTCTGCAGTCTAAACGGAAGAGTAGTGCAAGCAGAACACTTTAGGGAAGAATTCATTTAATCTACCAGTTTGTCATGGTTGTATGTGTGCATGCAATGTGTTTAAGACTTTTCTTTTTAATGAGAAAGCAATACATGCACACAGTTCAGTGTTCAAAAGAGAACGAAAGGCAGGCAGGAGAAAAGTAAATTCCTTTAAAATAGAGAAAAGTAAATTCCTTCTCTCTCTGTTCCCTGGCTCTATACATTTTTTCTCCCCAGAGCTTGCAGCCATAACCAGTTTCTGGTGAATCCTGCCAGAGATTTCTATATACATATAAACAAATACACACTTTGTGTGTGTGCATGTTTATATAAATGATAACATGTAGATATATAGATAGATAGATATCTATATCCATTTAGCCTTGCTTTACAGCTTTCCAGAAGATACGTGGATTCACAATAATTGTGAATGTACTCAATGCCAATGAATTGTACACTTTAAAAGGTAAAATGGTAAATTTTATGTATGTGTGTGTGTGTGTGTGTGTGTGTGTGTGTGTGTGTATATATATATATATATATATCTTATTCCATACTTTACGATTTTCACTTTAATATATCCTAGGGATTCTACCATAGCTGTTCATAAAAATCAACTTATTCTACGGGGCACCTGGGTGGCTCAGTCGGTTAAGTGTCCGACTTGGGCTCAGGTCATGATCTTGAGGTTCACGGGTTCAAGCCCCACGTTGGGCTCTGTGCTGACAGCTCAGAGCCTGGAGCCTGCTTCAGACTCTGTGTCTTCCTTGCTCTCGGCCCCTCCCCCGCTCATGCGCGCTCTCTCTCTCTCTCTCTCTCTCTCTCTCTCTCTCTCTCTCTTTTTCTCTTTCTGAAAAAAAAAATAAACATTTTAAAAAATCAGCTTATTCTACTTTCAGTGATTATCAACTATTCCACTGAGTGAATGAGTACACTGTGCTTTGCAAATCCCTTTCTCCATTTCACTTGAATTCATGAACACCACCCTTGCTTCTCCTTATCTAGAAAAAGTACTACAAAAGTAGAACAAAGAACATTTTTAAATTGAGATATTCCTAATAAATTGTATGAATTTAATGTTTCGATGTCACCAATACTTTGCAACACCTTTTAGCATAACTGCAGGCACCGTGACGTATCACAAAACTCAGAAAATTACTGTGTCGCAGGAGATGACTAGCAGAAATGGGTTAGCACTTCTCAAAGCCAAGCTGGCTCCTGAAGGTGGGAAAGAGAGCCCAAGCAATCAACTGGGATACTCCAAAGAATCACCACTATTGGCTTTCCACATACTGCTCTTGACTCATCAGCCTGCAAGCCCTCTGCTACCACCAAGGACAAGTTCACTGTATTATCCTGAATACCAACCATATAAAAGATGCAACAGACAAGGCCAAAAAAAAAAAAAAATTTCCTACAGTTTAATGATTACAAAATTGCCAAAAGCTTTGTTGAAAAAATGAACAAAAGTGACCATGTGTTGTCAATGGGCTGAGACCATCCAAGCATATGACCACAAGTGGCCAAAATATTACAGAACCTATAACTAGAAAGCAGAGGGGGTGCCTGGGTGGCTCCATAGGTGAAGCAACCGACTCTTGATTTCAGCTCAGGTCATGATCTCACGGTCTGGAACTGAGCTCCACATCAGGCTCTGTGCTGACAGCGCAGGTTATTTGTAAGAACCCACTGTTCTCTAGACCCTGGGCCAGGTGCGAGGGATACAGTGACACACAACAGATGTAGTCGCTGAGTCCTGTGCCCGAAGGCAAACAGGAAGCTCGGATTCCAGAGACACACAACCACCTACTCATCCCAGGGCCTGCCAGGTTGCTTTATACACCTTCTCTTTCCCTCTTTCCTGCCAATTTCTACTCTTATTATGGGGTGGGGTGGGAAGGAGTCTTAATTTAGTTTGTATTATGCATTGTTATATTATAAAATATTTCTAACATACAGAAAAGTACAAAGAATGATACAACAAACACTGGTGTACCCGTCATGCTACTTTTTCAAATCCTTCTAATGGGGTCATACTACTCACATCCTTCAAAAACGTGCCTTTCTTCATTTATCCTTATTCTGACAGTTAGCCACATTGATGCTCATAGATCTCATTCATTCTTAAAAACTACAGCATTCTGTGTATGAATACACCACAATTTACTTATTTCTTCACCTGCTGATGAATATTTTGTTTGTTTCCAAATATTTGCTATTACAAGCACTGTTGCCACAATGAATACTATTCTTCTATATGTCTTCTTTTATATTTGTGTGTTTCTCTTAGACCATACAGTGCAACTGCCAATTTGTAGGGCACGAGAATGTTCCAATGGCTCCCATTCGTGCACCACTTACATACCCACTAGACACATATTAGTTCCCATTGCTGCACAATCTTGACAACTCTTGGTATCAATGTTTCTGAAAATCTGACTTAAGGGTATGTCATTCCTCTGCTCAAACCCTCCAATGGCTTCTCACTCAAGTAAAAGCTGAAGTCCTCACTGTGACCAAGATGCTACACAACTTACCCCACCATGTTGTCTCTCCGTCCTCATCTCCTAGGCTCCCTTCTTCCCTCTGGACCAGTCACACTAGTCTCTGCCGTTCTCTGAGCATACCAAGCAAATTCCTGCCTCAGGGCCTTTGTGTTTGTTGTGCTCACTGCTTCAGATGCCTTCCCCTTAGATGTCTACATGAATTGCTCCCAATTCCTCCAGGCCTTTACTCAAAATTCACCTCTTAAAATTTTTTTAAATTTCAAATTCACCCACCTACACAAGTATTTCCTGTCCTTTAAAATTTTCACCTTGGCATTTATCATTAGCATACTATATATCTGACTTATTTTACTTATCATAAAGCTCAGTAGATTCTAAACTGCCTCAGAGCAAGGATTTTTGTTTTTCTCACTACTATATCTCCAGTGCCTGCAATAGTTTAGTGCTCAACACTTGTTGAATTAATTGAATGAACGAATGAAGACAAGTCAATTTGTATGTTTGCTAAAATGAGCATAATATAATCTCTTGTTTTTACTTCCTTGACTACAGGTGGGGCTAAGTATCTTTTCATATATTTGTTAGCCATTTGGGTTTCCTTTTCTGTGAATTGCTCATTTTCCTCTAAAACTTACAACTGGTTTTATTCTAATAAATGGTAGGAGTTCTAAAGATATTCTTGCTTTTCATCCTTTGTTGCTAATGAGAATTGCAAATATTATCTCCGGTCTGTAGTTTATTTACTTATTTATTTACTTTGCTTATGTTTATTTTGTGGTATAGAAAATTTTTTTTCCTTTTTTTAAAGTTTATTTATTTAGGGGATACGTGAGTGGCTCAGTCAGTTAAGCGTCTGACTTCGGCTCAGGTCATGATCTCACGGTCCGTGAGTTCGAGCTCCACGTCGGGCTCTGTGCTGACAGCTCAGAGCCTGAAGCCTGCTTCAAATTCTGTGTCTCCTTCTCTCTCTGCCCTTCCCCTCTCACTCTATGTCTCTCTCTCCCTCATAAATAAACATTAAAAAAATTTGTAGTTAAAAAAAAAGTTTATTTATTTATTTTGAGAGAGACAGAAAGAGAGAACGTGCCCACCAGCGGGAGAGGCGCAAAGAGAGAGGGAGACAGAGAATCCCAAGGAAGATTCTCTCTCCACACTGTCAGTGCAGAGCCTGAAGCAGGGCTCGATTCCACAAATCATAAGATCGTGACCTGAGCTGAAATCAAGAGTCAGACACTTAACCAACTGAATCACTCAGGCTCCCCCAGTAATTTTGTATTTTAGTTTAAATGCAATCAAATTCATCAGTCTCACCCTCTGATTCTGCAGACTGGCACTTCTGTCATCTTTTCCCCGACCACCTTCCTCCAATCTCCCCCACAAGGCCCAGTCCTCTCCACTATCAAACACTTTACCTATATAGTACCTCTTTTTTTTCTTTAACCATGTCTGTGAGCTCACGAGGCTAACAGTGTTGCGGAAAGAAGCAAACTTTGGGTTCAAATCCTGGTCTTATCAGGAGAGGCAGCATAACAGAGTAATAAAGAATATGGATTATGAGCTATGGTGCTGATTTGAAAACTGTGCTCAGCTATACGATCTTAGGCACAATGCATTACATCTGAGTAACTCGGTGTCCTTATTCATACAACGGGGATAATAATAGTAACTACCTCATAAAGTTCGGGTTGTTATGAGGATTAAGTGAGTTAATATAGGTTCTTCCCCAATAACGGGGCCACATAATAAGCACTGCGTACATTTGCTAGTGTCATTTCCATGCTAACTCTGTGACTATGGGCAAGCCATCCTCCCCAAACTTCCATTTTCTCTTTTGTGAGGTAAGCCTACCTCGGGGTGTGGGATATAAAACTATAAAACAGTGACAAAGTGCTGAGCTCTTGGCACTTGTGAGGCACTCGGAACATGTTAGTTCTATCATTTCTTTCTTCCTGGCAGTGGAGACTGACTTTATCTTTGCATCCTCAGCCTGTAGCACGCAATAAGGTGCTCAAAAATTGTTTGCGTGCTTACTCTGTGCCAGGCCTCCACCAGGCACTGATGACATAAATCACTCAGACACATAGCCTGTCTCTCAAGATCTCAGGCTAGAAGAATAAACAAGAGAGCGAGGAGGAGAAACTGCCTTGGCAACATTTAGACTCGAGGCATGGGCCAAGGCAGTGCTTTGCACATGGCGCTCCCTGGCGCTCCGGGCATTCCGCCGACATCTGGATGGAACTTTAAGTGCTGCCAGATAGAGGAGCTATAGAGAAGGGACCCTCTCCCCAGCCTCCCCCACAGTGGTTCCACTTTCACTGGTTCCAACTATTGGACCTCCATGCCAGCTGATGAAAAGGTTCTGTAGCTTAAAACCACCAGGCGAACAGAGTATGGGCTTCACGTAACATCAAACTAGTTCTGGCTCTTGCTTTTTCAGTTTGACAACTCTCGGCCCTGGTTTCCTCACAAGGAAAAGAGGGCTAACCACACTTAATATAGAGTCTTGTTGAAAGAATTAAAGTGTATGCAGTCATCAGCACACAATAGACCCTCATGAATTCCTTCTCCTCTTATGATCAACATATGTACAAAATATGTAACATATTACTCTAATGCTTATTCAGGATCGAGCATACACATCACTGAGCCTCACTGAGAGTCAGCTTCCTTGTTTGAGAAAGGGGGAGAAGAATACCTACCCCCAAGGTGGCTGCAAGAATTACACGTGCCCACGTCCAGTCCTTCGTAGCGCATCTGCACAAAGGAAGCACCCAGAACTGCTGGCTCGCTTCTCCTTTCAAACACAGAAGGCCACGGCTACAGGAGCCCTCTCCCTTCAGGAGTACCAGCTGGGCCTCTGACCTCTCCTCAGACAGCATGGAGGTCAGGAATGGCAGTCACCCCCTGGCCCATCCCTCTTACAGACTTCCAGTGCTGCTGACTGAATTCAGGGGAGCCAGCTCATCTGAGGGCAGAGCTGGGACTCAGCACAGCAATGAGTAAGTAGGAGAGCACCTTCTCCACACTGATCCCCACCCTCAGATCCTCTCAAGTTAAAATCAACAATCTCCTTTTGGACAAAGTGACTTAATTCGTCTCAGGTTTGCAGTGTCATTTGAAGACGTTCAAAGGACATGCCCATTACTTGTAATCACAGCATTCATATAACACAGAATTGCATTTTCCCCAAAATTATTTGTAAAGGCTGTCACTGATGTCCAGAAGAGTTGAGTGAAATGTTGCATGCCCCACCAACAGTGCATTTCTCCAACCTTTCAGGCAACACTCACGCGCACCTGAATTCAACTGGTACGTGGTAAAGAATCCAAACAGCTCTACACATACCGTAAAGATCTGGATTGCTGCGGATATATAACCTCACAAAGTTTTTTCCTGGTATTGGCAAAAGGGACCCCTTTATTCTGTCAAAGACCTGGAAAACAACATAGCAGTAAGTCTCCTGAAGATTTCTTACAGCTTTCGTGAAGATTTCTTACAGCTTTCATGATGATATTTTCAAATGCGAATGATCCTTTATTTTTGTAAGACCATAGCCAGTCATAAAGGCGTTCGCATCATGTGATTGTTTAACCACAAAAGACACAAGTCTCCACTACGTGTAAAAGGAAAGGTGAAACGGGTTTACAAACCTGGTAAGTGTCTACGTCAAAGAATGTTTGATAGTATTCAAATGTCCAGAAGGGGGAGCTTTTCTTCTGGCCAGCAAGTAACTGTCAGAGGTGAAATAAAACATAATGAATACAGAAGTAATGTCCTTATATCAGCGATGCAGACAGGGGGCTAATCTAATGGAAAATCAAGATGCATCAGAGACCAAGCTCTTTTGCATTCATGAACAGCCTTGCCCAACTCAGCCTGATAGAAAACAAGCGTCTGTTTTGAAGTCAGACCAAAAGGTTTCAATTCCTGGTCCCTCCACCAGGGGGAGACTTTGTCAAATCACTAGACTTTGTTCTCCAAAAATTACAGCCAACAAGATCCACTTCATAGGATTATAGGAAGGATTAGATCGATTATATATAATATGTATCAGGTACAATAACACATATACGCATTTTTACACACACAAACATATACACACAGAAGGCAGTCAGTGTCAGATCTTCTACTCCCCTACCTCCTCAAGATTCTTACCACTATCCCCACCTCAACTCTCAAAAATCTGATACACTGATTCACTCTAACATGCTGAAAACTTAAAATATACTCCTCTGACAAAAAAACCCTCACAAAACTCCAATTTATGAGCAGCACACACGGGGCTCATCTATCCCAACAGCGCAGCTATTTGACAACAGAACGCAGACCCCTTGCTGGGAACTACGACTGCCACTTCAGATATTTCATAAGGATTCATACAGTGAAAGGTACGGATGGACTAGCTGGAGCTTTGCAGGACAAGGGGCAGGTTTTTTTTTTTGTCCATTGAAAGGAGAATTTCTCCACAATTAAAGTTGTCTAATAGTGGCAATGCTGCTTTACACGGTAACAAATAGCCTCCAGAAGGGGGTATCCAAGTGCTGTCTTTCCCACCTACCACAGACAGCATTAGTATCTTGGGAGGGAAGGTGACATACAGGAGACTGAAGGTTCTTTCGAACTCTAGCATTAGAAGATATTGAACTCCAGAGACCCATGTTCTATAAGCTAGGACAAGGGATTCAGTGCCTATCATAGAATATTGGTAACTTCTTCCCAATTCCCAGACAAATTAAGATGATGGATAGAATGTTTTCAATTTTAAGATTTTTCTCCCCCCTCATACATTTCTCAAACTTTTGACACCCGCTGTTGCTCAGTGTGATGGTTAATTTCGTGTGTCAACTTATCTAGGTCAAACATTACTCTGGATGTTTCTGTGAGGGTATTTTTGGATAAGCCTTAACATTTAAATTGGTAGGCTTTCGGGGCACCTGGGTAGCACCGTCAGCTAAGGGTCCAACTTCGGCTCAGATTATTATCTCATGGTTTGTGGGTTCGAGCCCCATGTTGGGCTCTGTGCTGACAGCCCAAAGCCTGGAGCCTGCTTCGGATTCTGTGTCTCCCTCTCTCTCTCTCTGCCCCTCCCCTGCTGGTGTTCAGTCTCTCTCTGACTCTCAAAAATAAATACACGTTAAGAAATTTTTTTTTTTTTTAATTTGTGGCTTTCTGAGTAAAGCAGATTGCCCTCCATAATGTGGCTGGGCCGCAGCCAATCAGGTGAAGGCCCAAATAGAACAAAAGGCCGACCTCCCTGAGCAAGAGGGACTGCTCCAACAGACTGCCTTTGGCCTTCATCTGCAACACCAGCTCTTCCTGGATCTACAGCAGAATGCCTTTGGCCTCAAACTCCAATTCCTTCCTGGGTCTCAGTCTGCCAGCCACTTCCAGCAGATTTTGGACTCGCCAAGCATCCACAATCACGTGAAACAATTTTTAAAAATAAACCTCTTTCTCTATATATACACATCCTATTGGTTCTAGCGCTCTGGAGCACGCTAACTAATTGTGTGTTCCAGGGCAGCTTATTTAAACTTTGCGCCTCACATTTCTCCTTTGTAAAATAAGGATAAGAATAGTTCCTGGTATACAGAGTTGTTTTGAGGGTTAAATGAGATGATCCAAGTAAGGAACTTTAAATGGTGTCTGGCAGCTATGAAACATGGAATAAACATTAGCTATTGTCAAGATAATGATGGCGATAGTCAACACATTATTTTCTTATATTTCAGATGAGGAAACCCGGTCTTAGGGAAGTTCAAGTACCTTACTCAAGACCACATAGCTGTTACTACTGCCTGGCCAGGATTCAAAGTTAGGCTCCCAGTCTAAGCTCTCGCCACAGTGTCTAGCATATATGGGTATTTAATTTAGCACAAGCTTCGGTGCTTATTGTGATAGCTCACGGAGTTCCAGAAAGATCACTTGGCACCCTAGAGCTCTGCTACTTAATGAGTCTGTGAACTCAATGCTGTAAACTGGGTGCTCCTCTAGGGCATCACAGTCATGACTGCATTTATAAAATATGGATAGAAATACTATTTTTCTGGAACACACTACCAGTGCACGTGGAGATAAATCTTTGTGACCAAAAACAGCCACCTGCTATTCACTGTCCAACCAGATGCAGAAACCTAGAAGTCTCGATAAAATCTTTGCTCTCTATCCCTCACCCCTTCTCCACAAAGCCCAACTGAGCCCACCCCCTAACCACCTGTGTCCGGCTGTGGTTCGGGCTTCTAGCCCAGACCACTGCCACGGTCTCCCACTGGCCTCTGCTCCTTCCAGTTTTTACCCCACAAGGCCACCATACCTTTATCTTTAAACTCTCTGGCTAAATATCATCTAAAATCTTTCAGTAGCTCCCGATAGCTTTCAGAGCACAATTCCTACTCATTTGGTTGAGTCCTTGCCGAGCCGTGTAGCCTCACCTCCTGTCTTCACCTGTATTTTGCTCTAATGTACGTGAAGAAGGGAAACATGCTGTGTGTGCCACGTTCTTTCGTGCCGCTTTGGCTTTGCTGAAACGGTTCCCTTTGCCTAGATCACCCTTCCCTGCCTTCTTCCCTTGGCCACCTCCTACCCTTGTGCCAGGACTCAGTTCAAGTGTCACTACCTGCACAATGCCCCCGCTCTGCCCCCACAACCCCGGTGTCCCCTCCACCAGCACGCTCCCTGTGGGTAACAATGGCCTGCGTGCCGGTCTGTCTCCCCCCGAGGCAGAGGCCATGTGTGATCCACCTTTGGGCCGCCACTGCCTGGTACTCTTCGTGGCACACGGGAGACAGTGAATAAATGCATGAAGAAGCTTTTAAAAAAATTAAAAGGACAAATCAAAGACAAGTTCGAACCTCAGTTTTGTCAGAGTCATCGTTTCCCAGCAACTCATCATCCTCTTCTCCCCCGGAGCCTCTTGGGAGTCCTGCTTGATGCGTCGGGCTTTCACCAGGACCCTCGATACTTATCGTGGTGGCACCTGGGTTTTCTGCTGCAGTAGCGGCCACATTACCAAATTCTGAAAGCAATTAGAGCACGAGGGCATCAAAGACCTTACCCACATTGGAAATGCTATACTTTTAATCTAAAAACAAGCTGTTTCAACCCCAGCTTTGCTATAGACCCTATTTGATATAAATGGCAAAAGGCTCTGAAAAAAAACCTCATCTAGACATCAGGCTGACTTAGAAAAGGGGTTACAAAGACAATAGAATTTGGAGTCAGACCTGGATTTTAGTCCTGGCTCACCTACTTACTAACTGTAAGAGCCTGAGTAAGTAACTCAACCTCTGCATGCCTCAGTATTCTCATCTACACAATGGGGAAAATAACATCTACTTTAGAGAATTGGGGGAAAGTCAGGAATGTTACCTAAGTAAAGTCCTTAGCAGAGTGGCTGGCCCACCGCAAGTACCCAATCTATACCTGTCTTCTTTGATTCAAGTTCAAAAAATTTTAATGGAAGTTATTTTTTCCAAGAAGTCCAATGTAATCACTATAGGGAATATAGGGTCAAAAATGAAAGTAGAAAGCATAGAATAAAAATCACTCTCAGTCCTACCACATCAAGGCAAACACTAATAATTTTTGATATGTTTCCTTTTCTCCGTATACTAACTCTCTAAGATTCATGCCAGTGATGATCATTCATTCACTGAACATATATTTACTGCATGCCTACAATGTGCCAAGTACTGATGTGATACTATACAATTTTTATACATTTTGTATCCTGCCCTGTCAACTGGAGATTATAGAAAAATGATTTTTTCATTTTATATCAGTCTTCATAATAACCATTTTCATAACTACGTAATATTTCATCAGCTGGGAGGTGGAGGGAATAGGAGAGAGAGACTGTAAGTTGGATGTTTATGGTGTTTCCAACTTTTCATTATAAAAATAACACTTGTAAGGAGTGTCTGCAAAGAAAAAGCTTTTGAGTTATTATCTCTGAACACCTATCAGTGCAATTACCAGGTCAAAGGGTTAGTTAAGACTAATGCTCTATGACCTTGGGCAAATAACACTATATCTCTGAGTCTCTGTTTCTAAAATGTAGGTAATTGGGGCACCTGGGTGGCTCAGTCGGTTAAGTATCCGACTCTTGATTTCGGCTCACGTCATGATCTCACCATTAGTGAGTTCAAGCCCCATATCAGGCTCTGGGCAGGCAGTGTTGAGCCTGCTTGCAATTCTCTCTCTCTCCCTCTCTCACTGTCCCTCCCTCACTTGCGCTCTCTCTCTCTTTCAAAAATAAATAAATAAATTTTAAAAATAAAAATAAATAAAACGTAGGTAACACCTATCTTACGGAGAGATTTTGAGGATGATATGATATAATAATAAATATTGTCATAGCTATCATTTATTGATGGAACAGGACACTAACATTTAAAAAGATGATCACGGGGTGCCTGGGGGTCTCAGTCAGTTAAGTGTCTAACTTCAGCTCAGGTCATGATCTCACGGTTCATGAGTTTGTGCCCCGTGTCGGGCTCTGTGCTGACAACTCAGAGCCTGGAGTCTGCTTTGGATTCTGTGCCTCCCTCTCTCTCTGCCCCACCCCTTCTTGCGCGCTGTCTCTCAAAAATGAATAAACGTTAATATATATATATATATTTAATATATATATTTAAAAAGATGATCACAACTGAGGGAATCAGACAGAGGAAGATACACTTTTCTCATATTTAAAATTTTTTTTTAATGTTTATTCATTTTTTGAGAGAGAGACAGAGTGTGAGTGGGGGAGGGGCAGAGAGGGGGACACAGAATCCGAAGCAGGCTCCAGAATCCGAGCTGTCAGCACAGAGCCTGACGGGGGGCTCGAACTCACAGACCGCGAGATCATGACCTGAGCTGAAGTCAGACACTTAACCGAATGAGCCACCCAGGTGCCCCAAGTCTCATATTTAAAAAGCAGTAGTTCAGCAGGCAGAAGGAGGAACAGAGGATCACTTTAGAAGTACAATGGCCAGGGGCACCTGGATGGCTCAGTCAGTTGAATGTCTAACTTCGGCTCAGGTCATCATCTCGTGGTTCGTGAGTTCAAGCCCCGCGTCAGGCTCTGTGCTGACAGCTTGGAGCCTGGAGCCTGCTTCAGATTCTGTGTCTCCCTCTCTCTCTCTGCCCTTCCCCTGCTCACGCTCTGTCTTACTCTCTCTAAAAAATAAATAAGCATTAAAAAAAAAAAAAAAAAAGAAGTACAAAGGCCAAAGATGTTCAAAGGAGGATGATAACTTGTCTATTTGACAGGCTTAGGAAAGGCTTCTTGAAGATGCCACATGAGAAGGATGGTCAGATGTGGCGGGGATGGCATCGCGCACAAAGGGCATGGGACGAGCAAAAACCAGAAGATGGAAGATGTGTCCCCTATCTGAGAAACAGCAGGTAGCATGGTTTGATTGGAATGCAGCATGTGTGTACCTCTCACAGGATCACTTGACCACACATTCTGCTCCATATGAGTTACCGGTGTCCATCACAGCTCCCTGAGGACAAGACTGGCATGTTCTTCATTTCCACTATCATCTTCTCTACTTTTACGTGCTGGCATATCCTATGCTATGTGTGGCCTCTGATCCTTTCCTGACACAATGTCTTCCACCTGACGAGTCCCAATCTCCACTTTCTCACCTGAACTCCCGTCTTCCTCAGGAAAGCCTTCCATGACCCCCATAGCATCCTACATTCTGTTCTAAAGAGCAAAGTCCTTAACAAGGTCTGCAATGTCCTCTGTGATTTGGCACCTGCCTCCTCTCTAACCTCACCTTGTGTTCATCTCCCCCCCCCCCACCCCAACACCGCCAACCCTGAACCATCTGTGCTCTGCACATTAGCTTTCTTTCAATTACCTGGGAAAAAAGTCAAACAAACTTCCTCCCCCCTTGGGTACTCTGCATATGCTGTTCTCGACATTGTACTTTCCTACACTGTACTCAGAAAGGATGGCCAAAGAGGGCCTCTCGAACGAAGTGAGATTTGAACAGAGTGAGGGAGCAAGCTATGTGGCTATCTGGAGAAAAAATTCCCAAATAGCACAAAAGCCCTAAGCTGTGAGTGTACTTGGTGTCTAGGAGGGACAGTGACAGGCCCATGTGGGTAGGGCAGAGACAGAAAGGACAAGAGTAGCAGGAGAGATCAGAGGGAGTGGAGGGCAGGATCATGTACGGCCTCCAAACACAGAAAAGGCTCTGGCTTTCATACCTAGTGAGATGGGAGCCATTGGAAGGTTCTGAAAGAATGACATGATCTGACTTAGTTTTAAAGGACCACTCGTTGCAAAATACAGACTGTAAGGGGGCCACGGAGGAAGCAGGAAGACTAGAAGGAAGGTGAGGGCTATAATTCATATGAGAGGTGATGGTGACCTTGAGCATGGTGAGGGAGAGGTAGTAGTGAGGAGAGGTGGTCAGATGCTGAATGTACGTTGAAGATGGAGTTGACAGTATTTGCTGAGGAGGTGGTTTCTCTTTAAACATCTTCTCTCTTCCTCAGATAGCAGTGAGATAGCACTGGCTGTGAAGCCAGGCTGCCTGGGTTCAAACCCTGCTTTACCACTTGTTATGTGGCCTTAGGCAAATTACTTCATTTTTCTCTGCCTCGGTTTCCTCACTGGTAAAACAGGGAGAATAAATATTTCACAAAGTTAACATGAAGATTAGATGAGCTAATATTTGGAAAGCACATAAACTAGGGCCTGACGTATAGTAAGTGCTGTGCAAGTGTTTATAAGACAAATAAGCATTCGTCAGTCCCTAGTCTAGGTTAGGTTCTAGGCTGTGAGTGATGAACTGTTCCTCCAACATTTTCATAGTCTGTGGATATATATGTAAGTGATCATTTATCAAATTAATGTCTCCCTCAACAGACTGAAAGCTACATTAGGGAGTGAACTGTCACTCCTCTGTCCCTGATAACTGGAACAACTGCCTGGCTCATAGTCACATTCATGAGATACTTATTGATTCAGTGAAGGAATGACCTGATCACATTTCATCATAATTAGCTTTTTACACTTTTATCTACTCCAGCAGAGGAAAAAAACTCCTCCTTTATCTTTTTATCTCCTGCATCTAGTAAGTTCTAAGCACAAAGTAGATGTTCAGTAAATATTTGTTGAACTAAGGCAGTAACTCTATAGCTATTTTGTAATCACAGTATTAAATTAATGACGTTACCAATCTGGGGACACCTGGGGTGGCTCAGTCAGTTAAGTGCTGGACTTCGGCTTAGGTCATGATCTCATGGTTAGTGGGTTCAAGCCCCACACTGGGCTGTGCGGACAACTCAGAGCCTGGAGCCTGCTTCAGATTCTGTGTCTCCCTCTCTCTCTCTGCCCCTCCCCTGCTTGTGTTCTCTCTCTCTCTCTCTCTCAAAAATAAATAAATAAACTTAAAAAACATCTTTAAAAAAATGACGTTACCAATCTGAAGGGCTATTCGGCAAAAAGAACAACTGATGTGGACAAACAGAAAAACCTGGATGTGGCCAACATACTTGTACCAAGATGCTTGAAATAATCTTCATAAATATATATGCCAGTATATCAATGAGAACCCATTGCTGTGACTGTGGAAACACTGATCATAAAAGGTGGGCCCCCAACGG
This sequence comes from Herpailurus yagouaroundi, assembly GCF_014898765.1. Lineage (NCBI taxonomy): Eukaryota > Metazoa > Chordata > Mammalia > Carnivora > Felidae > Herpailurus > Herpailurus yagouaroundi. The sequence goes on from NW_024412388.1 coordinate 43,699,783, forward strand.
ATGTACCTTCAAACTGCAAATCACCTACAGCTGCCATCCAGCCAGCGGGTCTTCTCCCAATTATTAAGAAGAAATTTTGCAGAGGTCTAAAAAGGAAAAATAAATAAACTTCATAAGATACCAGAATAAAATATACGCAAACAAATCTTGTTTCAGCATTAGAAATGGTACTATTTGGGGCGCCTGGGTGGCGCAGTCGGTTAAGCGTCCGACTTCAGCCAGGTCACGATCTCGCAGTCTGTGAGTTCGAGCCCCGCGTCAGGCTCTGGGCTGATGGCTCAGAGCCTGGAGCCTGTTTCCAATTCTGTGTCTCCCTCTCTCTCTGCCCCTCCCCCGTTCATGCTCTGTCTCTCTCTGTCGCAAAAATAAATAAACGTTGAAAAAAAAAATTAAAAAAAAAAAAAAAAAAGAAATGGTACTATTTTCCTTGCCTCCTTCTTTGGTAGGGTGAGACAGGTCTGTATAAAGATAACCACTTAGCAACAGATACAAAGAAACTAACCCTAAGGGGTCCAAAGGTTCCATCCAATCTCACTCACTCTGTGGGTGTTTAAGGACCAGGTGCAGCCTGGAAATGTAAGGGTGAGGAAGGGGAGGCTGGACTTTGAGAGGTGGCTATGAGGGCAGTCAAGAGCAAAGACAGTTCAGCCTAGCCAGTGGTTAAGGGCACAGGCTGTGGGGGTCAAACAGACCTGGGTTTGATTCCCGATTCTGCTTGTCCTCGCTGTATGACTGCAGGCTCCTCGGGGCCTCAGTTTTCTCATCTGTAAAATGGGTTCATAATGGTACCTACTCGCACGGTGCTGGGGGGCCATTAAATGAGACAGTGAGTGTAAGGCGCTTAGTGCACGGCCGAGCAATTAGTAGGCGTTGGAGTGACGGCGACCCTGCAGCCTAGGATACCCTAAGCCCCGGCAGGCCTGGGCAAGAGCTGCCCAAAAAGCAAAGGCAGGGTTGTAGGGGGAGGATCTGGGCCGAAGCGGCCCGGCGGGCAGGAGATAGCGGGCCTCTCGCGTCCCGGGCTCTCCCCGCAGTCCCGGCCGCCTCACCTCGAGGGGCTCGGCGTCCAGCTGGTCGCGGGGAGACTCCAACCTCAGTAGTACCAGGCAGGTTCAGGTCCAGCCGAGTTGCCGGAAGCCGGAGATCCGGGGGGCGGAACTTCTCCACCTCCTCCGGGCAGAGCCCCTCCTCCTTAAAGAGACCGAAGCGTTGCTTCTGAGACTGGGCAGCCACGGCCTCCAGAGCCGGCTCCTAGCCCCGCCCCTGCGAGGCGGAGGCTCGGGTTCTTAAAGAGACAGGCGCAGCCCGGAGCGGTGGTGGGCGTGGAGCGGGGGGGAGGAGAAGGGGAGGCACAAAGAATTCTCTAGCTTGTGGGGTCTTTTTATTGTTTGTTTATACCTCTATTCTTATTGAAATATAAAATAATGTAACGAAGAACGGTCGTCGAGAGACCAAAAGTCATCAACCTTTTTTGGCTAAAAATTTAATGAAGCGGTAAGGGAGTGGATGAGTCCAATCCTTTCTGAGTTGTGAACGAGTGAGCGAGCGCAGGATGACGTCTGTTCTAGTGGCCGCCGTCCCCCGTGAGTGTGGTATTTGTTCCTTCACTCCCGCACCCGCCTCCCTCTGCCCCGGGTAGGGGCGGGGGGTGGGGAGCAGTAGGCCTTTCTCACGCACCCTTCTGTCCTCCACTGCACTGACCGCCACCCGGCACTCGACGGGGTCCCAGTAAACGATGGCGGGGGTGCACCAGCGAACCTGGTGAGAATCGTTTCGCCCTGCCTTCCGTCTTGGCCTGGTTAACGCCTACACAGCTTTCCAGGTTTTGGTACATTTTCTCCTTGCAGAAAAAGCCTGCCTTGCTCCACCACCGCTCAAGGACTTCTTGACCTCCCCTGGTCTCCAGGGCTCGCTTCTACCACTGCGATTGCTGTTTTCTGCCCATCTTTACCAGCCTGTGACCACTTAGAGCGCAATGATCAGGAATTTTCTGGTGTCTGGGTCGCCAGGGCCGGGCACGCAGTAGTTGCTCACTAAAGGTTAACTGTAGAGTGAGCAAGTTCTGGCTGTCTGAGCGGCATAAGCATAATTCGCGGCTCACACAAAGGGTGACTTCGGCCTCACCACACTGGACCCCTGTGGTCAATTGGAAAGACTTTACATCTGACTCACATACACACACACACACACACACACACACACACACACTCACTCATTCACACTTACACTTAGTGTATTTGTTGAGCTGACATCCTGATCAGGCTTTATACATGCAGGATCTCTAATTCTCAAAACAATCCTGCAAGCTTGAGGTGATTATCCTCATTTTATAAAGAAAAAGCTGAGGCTTAGAATATGAGAAGGGTACTTTGGTCGAATAGGTATCAGGAATGAATCGCAATGCACAAATTCAGGTGGGCAAGTATATTAAACACCTCATGCCCCATTTCAGATCCTCCTGGCCTCATCTGCTACTTATTTCACCACCATGTATCTCACTCCACTCCAGCAAGTAGAACCTAAGTGGGCTTCACCTCAGGCCCATGCCTCAGCGTTCTCACCTGCCTCATGGCTTGTGTCCTGATCCCATGGGGTCCTGGGGCTGTTGGAACTGGTCAGCACCAGGACAGGAACAGCCCAGAAGGGCCGGGGTGGGGAGTGGTTGATGTCTCATGGACACGTTTTTGACCGATGGGGTCAGCAACTGATGCTTCTCTCTTTTTCTCCTCAGAAAGACTCTTCAGATATTTCATATAGCTTTCTAACTCTCTTGTAGGATCGAGCAGCAAGTGCCTCAGGAAGTGGCCAATTTGATAATGCATCCTTGCAACGGCACTCCTTCCTTTCCTGCTTTATAACCCCTGTCCGTCACTCCCGGTTCTTGGACTCACACTTGCCAGTGAAGTACTCATATGAGGAACCTACACTAAGGCACACTGGTACCGCGAGTGGCCCCGGTAAGCAGCCCTCAGGTTGGAATTTTAGAACTGGACTACTCAGCAGTCAGATGGCAACAGTTCCATTGCTGGTGGTCAATGTGTGTGTTGGGGGGAGGTGATAACAGCTAGGCTATATATTTCTTCTCTTAGAAACAGAAATAAAGGTTATATCGGTTTATTAGTTATAATGATATAAAAGTTTTGGCTCAAACTGAGATAAGAATCAAAGATTACTGGTTTAAAACAGTGATTCTCAGCTGTAGGATATTTTGCTCCGAGGGTATTTGGCAATGTCTAAAGTCATTTTTGATTGTTATAACTTGTGGGGTGCTACTGGAGTGCTCCTGGCCCTCATACTTCTAAACATCCTACAGGGCACAGGATAGCCCTTCATAACAAAGAATTATCTAGTCTGAAATGTGGACTATTGGTGTCAAGGGTAAAAAACTGAGCTCAAATGTTCAGATGTCCTTAACTTGTCTGCCCAAGTACGATAAAGTAGATGAGTTCAGCCGCTGATGCTAATTCCACCTCTACTGCTCTGAAGGGGAATGAACCAGTGAGAGATGGAACCCATCCCACCCTCCCACACCAGATAGAATGAGGGAAGCATGAAGGGGGAAGGAAAGCTGAGGAGCATCTTGCTCTGATGGACAGGGATGAGGGGGGTAAAGGGGACACTCTGGTTAGATGCTGCATGTGATCCTGACTTAGTCCCCTGGCTTTTTGCTGGTGACCACATAGGTGAGCCATGTTCCAGAAAGCATCTCCACCACCCCTGTGAGCAACACCCATCACAAGGAAAGGGCTGCTGGCACTGTGGGAGCATCTCACCCTGACCCTAGGACTGCTTTAATCTTTTTCTTTTGGATTTCCTAACACACAGCCCTCTTGTCCTTTTTTAATGCGCCCGGTGTTAAGGGCTAAGATTGTTTGAAGCCACCGTGTGGGCAAGGGAGACCTGAAATAGGCCGCTGGCCCTTGCTCAGGGTAGGCCAGAGCCATCCTGCAACAAACAGGACACAAGACTCATATAAGTGTCCCCCTCCCCCTACCAAAATTTGATCATAAAAATTTGTAAACCAACTGCAAACATTTTAAAAGACGAAATAGCAGATTTCAAAGACTTTGTAAACTGAGTGGGCTAGTCCCAGATACTCGGTAGTTAGCAGTACGTGGGAGACAAAGTGGAGAAGCATGGCTTAGCCTGCATTCTATTGCATGCCCTGTCTGATAGAGAGGTTAAGTGATTCGGCTTTGGTCATACAGCTGGGTGCAGATCGGGCCAGTGGTGTGCTGGAGCATTCTCGGACCAGTTCATGAGAGCTGGTTGCTAAATTCTCAGGAATCCTGTTATTCTCAGGAGCCAGTTATTAAATCCAGCCATTATTAAAGTTAAATTATATAAGCTTACAATTAAAGAAATTAGGGGCGCCTAGGTGGTGCAGTCGGTTAAGCGTCCGACTTCAGCCAGGTCACGATCTCGCGGTCCAGTGAGTTCGAGCCCTGCGTCGGGCTCTGGGCTCATGGCTGGGAGCCTGGAGCCTGTTTCCGATTCTGTGTCTCCCTCTCTCTGCCCCTCCCCCGTTCATGCTCTGTCTCTCTCTGTCCCCAAAATAAATAAACGTTGAAAAAAAATGAAGAAAGAAAGAAAGAAAGAAATTATATGAACAATAAATTATTTTAACAACAGAGGTAATAATGTTCAAAACACTGCTTTCTAAGTATTTCTCTACATTTTACCATTATCTATTCTCCTGAAGCTGTATCTATCTTATACATACAGTGTGCTTCTGATAATCTCTTCCCAATCTCTTCAGTGATGTCACATTGGTAGCTTAAAATGAGCAGTGGTGAAATTAATTACATCACAGAAATAGGCAAAAGCTACATGTCTGGGATTGATTTACTGTGATGTTAATTGTCTAGACCAGGGCTGGCAATCTTTTTCTAGAAAGTCCAGAATAGTAAGTGTATTTCAGCAGAGTCTGTTGCAACTAGTCAAATCTGCTGTTGTAGCACAAAAGTAGACATAGGCAAAAGTATAAATGAGTGGCAGGCTGTATTCCAAAAAGCTTTATTTATAAAAATAGGCAGAGGGCCAGATTTGGCCATAATTTACCACAATGTACCAGCCCCTGGTCTAGATTTAAGAAAGTGATGGAGAAAACGTTAAAGTGCAGGTTAACTATAAAAATACATGTTGTATCTGTAGTAGTAATATTGTGAATAACACAAAAAATTGAGGCAGTATTCTTTGAGTATTCAAAAACAACATCATGAACAAACAAGTCAAATTTTGACATATGTGTTTATTTTTTCACTTTCACCTTCCTCCTTCACCTAAAGAAAAGTATTATTAACACTCATGTCCAAACTATCTTATTTCTCAATTGCAAACATAGGTGGACTGAAGAAAAGTATTTGCCAAAAAGCAATGAAAGCATCCTATGAAAACTAATTGGCTAGATGGAATCTGCAATAAGGAATATCTTATATTTTATTGTCATTTGTAAATTTTTTACTTCACATCCTTTATATCTGTAAAATTGATGACAAACTTACAGATGTATGCATGCTTTTTTTTTTCTTGTTTCCTGAGACAACCAGTGGTTGAGCTTTAGGCTCAGACCCAGATCTCTCTGCAAAGCCCACAGGGAGCCACGAGTTTTCCAAACCTCAGCTGTGTAGGGCCACCACCATGATTCCCACCCTACCTGGCAACTACCTGCAACTATGCTGTCTTATTTATATAACCCCCACTCGCCTTTGAACAAAAATTGACAGAAGGTTAGTATCTTGGCTTTGCAGATATCAAATTAATCTTTAAAAAAAATTTTTTTAAGTCGATGCTGAACTGTATCAGATGTCTTTTCTACGTTTAATGAGGAATCACATGATCTTTCTACTTTAGTCCATTAAGATGCTATGCAGTAAAAGATTAACTCAGCAGGTCTGAGTTGTCTAAATCCTGCACATTTCAAATGAAAGTTTGTCTATTGCCTGGCTACTGGAAGATCTCTTCTAAGCCCTTGGAATATCCTGCCATTAAGAGAGTCCTTATTTACCTGAGGCTTTGGGCCACACCAGATAATGTATACTAACAATGTGATTCTGGTAGATACCTTGGGCCTTATAGTATCAGTTTGACCTCTGGAGATGTTGGAGACTGAAGGTCAGCCACAAGAAAGTGTCAGTCATGCCAGTATGATCAACCGTCAAAAGCCTTGGACATCATGCTGGGTGAGTGTTTCTCCATTTTGCCACCCATTTCTACTGGGAGAATTAAGCAATGTCTGTAAACCTCACTGAGTGAGGACAGTTGGGGGCTTTCTCTTGGTCTCTCCTACATCCTGCCCTGTGTCCCTTTTCTGTGCTGATTTTAATCTGTATCCTTTCACTGTAGTATCTTTTCAACTGTATCCTTTTAACTGTAATTGAACCAGAGGGTGGTCTTGGGAACCGTTGAACACAAGTGGCAAACCGCTTGGATTCTGTTGCATTTCATTAGCTAATGTTGCTGAGAATTCCAGGAATTTTTAGATCTATGTCCATAAGTGAAATGGACCTATACTTTTCTTGTACAGTCTTTATCCAGCTTTCAAATTAAGGTTATATAGCTTCATAAAATGAACTGAGAGGCATTCTCTCTTTTGCTATTTCCTGGAAATCTTGTGCAAGGCAAGTATTATCAATCCCTTGAAAGTTTGGCTAAACTCTTTTGTAAAGTGATGTGAGGCTAGGATTACTTTGGTGGGAAAGATGTTAGGGGTTAGAGTTTCAATTTTTAATGGACATTGATCTTTTCAAATTTCTGTTCCTTTTTACCAACTTCAGTATCTTGATATTTGTCAGAAAGGTACATGTCATCTAAGGTTTTTAATATACTGACGCGTAGTTCAAATCTCATTTTATTTTTAAAATCTCTGTTGTGTCTGTTCTTTTTAAAAAATGTTTATTTATTCATTTATTTTGAGGGAGAGAGGGATTGTGGGAGAAAGAGAAAGAATATCCCAAGCAGGCTCTGCACTGCCAGCATGGAGTCCCACACCGGGGCTCGATCTCACAACTATGAGATCATGACCTAAGGCAAAATCAAGAGTTGGACGCCCAACTGAAAAAAAAGTTGATTTTGACCATTTTTGCCATTGTTCTCATCACCTTTATAAAGGAGTGGATTTTCCAAGATCCTTACCCTTCCTTCCATTCCAGAAGTGCTTCTAAGTCATTTACATTAAATGCGATTATTTTCTATATTTAGACACTTCAGTCATCTTTTTGCACATTAATTACTTCCAAGCCCTCTTCATATTCCTTACTATCTTTCATTAGCTAGGTTAATTTTTTTCCTTGCTAATTCAAAGTGATACATCCATTTTATTTTGTTGCTTCTAACTCATTTTTTTCTAGAAGCTTATTAAAGTCATGCATACTATCCAATGAACAAGAAAATACCCCAGCACATTCTCTAGAGTTTTGTTTCTGTATTGTTATTATATACATTCTGGTACTTGTTCTGTTGTCTATTCTGACACTTGCTCATTTAGAAAATGATAAACTTTACAGACAAACTCACTCATTCTTATTTTCCTTAGCCCATGGCATTTTCCTGGACTCGTTTCTCTTCTTGCTGAAGAGTTTCCTGTAATAATGTTTTCAAGATGTGTCTCTGTGGCAAACCTTCCAATGGCTATACGTGCCTCATAATATCTCAAATTTATTTTACCCTCATGTTTAAATATTAATTTAACAGAACATGAAATTCAGTCACTTTCCCTCAACACTTGACAAATATTATTCCCTTTTCTACTTGTCTCCAATGGTTCTTATCATTTTATCCTTTTGTAGATCATCTGCTCATTTTTCTAGGTGGGACCATGTATTGTGTTGTGTTGTGTTGTGGTATTATATTGTATCTTATTATATTGTATTGTATTGCATTGTATTGTATTTTTTTTAGAGAAGTTTTAGGTTCCCAGAAAAATTGTAAGGGAGAGAGAAAGATATTTTTCCTGTACCCCTGTCCCACATATGCACAGCTTTCTCCATTATCAATATCTCCCATCAGATGTTTCATTTGTTATAGTTGATAAACCTACACTGACACATCATAATCATCTGAAGTCCATGGTTTACATTAGGGTTCACTCTTAATGCTGTACATTCTTTGGGTTTGGACAAATGTGTAATGACATGTATCCACCATTACAGTATCATACAGAGTACTTTCAATGCCCCCCCCCCCAAATCCTCTGTGTTTCTCCTGTTCACCCCACCCCAAACCCCTGGAATCCTCTGATATTTTCACTGTCTCCATAGTTTTGCCTTTTCCAGAATGTCATATGGTTCAAATCATACAATATGTAGCCTTCTGAGATTGGCATCTTTCACTTAATACTGTACATTTAAGGTTCCTCCATGTCCTTTCATGCTCCTTCCTTTTTAGCACTGAATAATATTTTCCAGTGTCTGGATGTATCCCAGTTTATTTATCCATTCACCTACTGAGGGAAATCTTGGTTTCTTCCAAGTTTTGGCAGTTGTGAATAAAACTGCCATGAATATCTGTGTGCAGGGTTTTGTGTGGACTTAGGTTTTCAACTCCTTTGGGTAGATATCAAGGAGCAGGATTACTGGATTGTATGGTAAGGGTATGTTTAGTTTTTTAAGAAACTGCTACACTGACTTCAAAAGTAGCTGTACCATTCTACATTCCAACCAGCAAAGAATGAGAGTCTCTTGCTGTGCACCCTCACCAGTATTTGGTGGTATGGGTGTTTCAGATGTTGGCCTTTCTGATAGGCAGATGGTGGTATCTCATTATCGTTTTAACTTGCAGTTCCCTAATGACATACAATGTGGATCATCTTTTTATATGCTGATTTGTCATCTGTATGTCTTCTTTGATGAGGTGTCTGTTAAGGTTTTTGCCCCTTTTTTTTAACTGGATCGTTTGTTTTCTTATTGTTGAGTTTTAAGAGTTCTTTGTATATTTTGGTAACAGTTTGTTATCAAATGTGTCTTTTGCAAATGTTTCTCCCAGTCTGTAGCTCGTCTTCTGATTCTCCTGACAGTGTCTTTCACAGAGCAGAAGGTTTTGATTTTAATAAGTCCAGCCTATTCTTTCTTTCATTGATTGTATCTTTGGTGTTGTATCTAAAACATCGTCAACAAACCCAAAGTCATCTAGGTTTTCTGCTGTTATATTCTAGAAGCTTTATAGTTTTGTGTTTTATGTTAGGTCTGTGATCTACTCTGAGTTCATTTCTGTGAAAGGTGTAAAGTCAGTGCCTAGATTTTATTTTATTTTATTTTATTTTATTTTATTTTATTTTATTTTATTTTATTTTTTTGCACGTGGATGTCTGGTTCTTCCAGCACCATTGTTGAAGAGACTGTCTTTTCTCCTTTGTCTTGTCTTTGTTCCTATGTCAGATTACTTGACTATATTTATGTGGTTCTGTTTCTGGGCTCCCTATTCTGTTCCATGGATACTTGTCTATTCTTTGCCAATAGCACACTGTCTTGACTATTATAGCTTTATAGTTATCCTTGAATCTGGGTAGTATCAGTCATCTGACTTTGTTCTTCTCATTCAATATTATGTGATATCTACTTTTTCTCTCTGGAAACTTACAGAAATTTCTCTTTGTGACCAATGTTCTTAAATTTCACTATAATATGATTAGGTGTGTTTTTGGGTTTGTTTAATGTTTGCTTATTTTTGAGAGAGAGGCAGAAACAGAGCACGAGCTGGGGAAGGGGGGAGACACAGAATCCGAAGCAGGCTCCAGGCTCTGAGCTGTCCGTACAGAACTCAATACGGGGCTCAAACTCACGAGCCATGAGATCGTGACCTGAGCCGAAGTTGGGTGCTCAATTGACTGAGCCACCCTGGCACCCCTAGGTGTGGTTTTTCAATCTTCCTTTCAATCTGAAGTCTTACATATTTCTCTAATTATAGTGGTTTTTAGTTGGGATTTCACGAAAGTCTTTTTCCCTATATTTGTTTCCCTCTGTGAATCAGGATAGGCCAGGTCACGCTGCAATAACTGATGACCCTCCCCCCACTCCTTTGATGTAGGTTGTTCAATTGAATCTTTTCCTTTAAGATGGTGTTTTATCTTTCTGAATGAACTCTTACTCTTCTAGGGGTTTTAGCCCCTTGTCCTGGTGATGAATACCTGAGAGAAGAGCCTAAAAAAACAAAAACAAAACAACACCTGTGTTCTGTGTTCTATGTGATGAATTGGGAGAGAAAGGTGTGGAGAGCTACCAAAGAGTGGAGAGGGCAGCTGTGTTACATACTCTGTATCAGTGTCCTGGCACTGCTCATTGTCACCTTTATCTAGAACCACCCAGTCCTTGGAGATATGGAGAGAGATTGTAAAAGGGGGACCACTTAGGACTTACCAGTCTGCCTGAATCTCAGTTAACCATGCCCCACTCTGGTCTGGTTTCAGCAGTAGTGATGGGCTGGCTACTGGTTTTTTTGTTTAGTTGTTTTTTTTTATAAGAGGGAGTGAAAGGGTCTCTCAGTGGAATGTATGGGACAGCAAATGGACACATGGAAACATGATAGTCCACCCTCTCTCCAGTCCCCAGTGCACAAGCATCGTCTTAGGTGTTGTCAGCTCTGTCCCGTGCCTTCACCGAGACCTACTCACCCTCTGTTGCCCGGGAAGCTCCCACAGTGTTCACATTAATTTGACAGATTGACCAACCACTTTGGTTCCTGGGGTGTTTCCAGGTGTCTCCATCCTGTTAGGAACTGTAATATTTCCCTCTAAATCAATCACTTTTGGGGGGATGATGCCCAACCCTTTATTTCTATTCTTATTTTTCTATTCAGAACGTATTTATTTAGATTTACCTATATGTTTACCAGTTTCATTGCCACTATGCCTGCTTACATTTTAGACATTCCTCCTGAGAGCATTTTCCTTCTTCCTGAAAATTTTAGAAGTAATTTTAATGAAGTCTAGGATCATAAACTCAGTTTTTGTTTATTCAGGAATACTTTCCTTCATCCCCATTCTTTTCTTTTCTTTTCTTTTCTTTTTTTTTTTTTTTTAGGAATATTTGATAGATTTTTTTTTAAGTTTTTATTTATCTATTTTGAGGGAGAGAGAGAATTCCAAGCAGGCATAGAGCCCAAAGCGGGGCTCAAACTCACCAGCCAAACCATGAGATCATGACCTGAGCTGAAATCAAGAGTCAGACGCTCCATTGACTGAGCCACCCAGGCACCCCTCATCCCCATTCTTAAAAGACAGTTGGGGGGCGCCTGGGTGGCCCAGTCAGTTAAGCGTCTGACTTCAGCTCAGGTCATGATCTCACAGTTTGTGAGTTTGAGCCCCGCATCGGGCTCTGTGCTGACAGCTCAGAGCCTGGAGCCTGCTTCGGATTCTGTGTCTCCTTCTCTCTCTGCCCCTCCCCAACTTGTGCTCTCTCTGTCTCTCAAAAAATAAATAAATGGGAAAAAAAATTTTTAAAGACAGTTGGGTTGAGCACACAATTCCTGATTGCCAGTTATTTTTTCCCTCAATACTTTGAAGATATTATTCCACTACCTTCTGATTTCCATTGTTTCTGCTGAGGACTCTGCTGTTGCACTTGGTGCCCCACCTAAATCTTCATGACTACCTGCTGCATCCATTCCCCAACTTCTGTGGTGATTACTCATGGCTCAGAGCTTCCTTTTTCTCTGGAGAATTACCCTTCAGCAGAAGGATGCTGCTTTGTCTGGAAATGTCTGGGAGGTGATACGTGTAGCCAGTAACTGAGTGATAGGAGTATACCAATGGTTGACCCCTCTTTGCCTCAAATTGATATAACTCAGTGATGCCATACATGATCCAGAGCATCCTCATGGGATCAGGGAAAGACTAGACCTCATCTGAAACCACATTTTACTTAGCTTCTTCCCTTTCCCTGTTCTGCTTTCCTATACCTTAGAGGTTCTCCTGAGAGCCCTGTCAGTAAATCATGTGCCAGAGGATCTTGTCTCAGGCTCTGCTTCTAGGAAAGCTGACTCAAAATTGCTGTCAATATGATTCTCATTTCTTTGTAGGGGACTGTTTCTTCCCTCTGACTTTTTTTTTTCTTTGCTTGCTTGCTTTTACTTATTTCCTGTCCCCCCCATGCCTACTTCAAGATCTTCTCCTTGTTCTTGTTTTTTGTGTGTGTGTGTGTGTATGTGTGTGTGTGTGTGTGTGTGTGTGTGTGTTCCATAGCTTCACTAAAACAGTGTACTGATTACTTTTTGTAAATGTTACTCTGAATTGCTTTAACTTCTCTTTCATGTTTTCAAATAACATTTTTTCATGTTTTTCAAATCCTTTGATTTGCATGGCATCCCAAGTAATTTCTTTATACATCATTCTAGCTAATTCTTTCTTCAGGGGTTCTTAATCTGCTATTTAAACCACCCACTGAGTTTTTAATCCAGCCATTCTGTATTCATTTTCTAAAAGTTCTGTTTGGTTCTTTAAAAATCATTTTGGATGACCCATGAATGCTTTTTTTTTTTTTTTTTCCAATAATCCAGGAAGGCAAATACTTAATAGTTTGCTGGTAGAAGCTGGCCTTTGTTGTCAGGGTTCCCTGGCTCCTATGAATGAATTAAACTTTTAACACATAGTTATAATTATTTAAATAGGCTGTATTTGATAATCCCACTACCTGAAATTCTTAAGGATTACAATGTCGTTTTTCTGCTGACTCTCACTCATGGCGGTTTGTTTCTTTGTACTACTCGTGGTGGTAATCTTTGCATACTCATATCAGTTTTATCCTAATCTATGGAAATCCTCAGGTCTAAATATTTTTTCTTTTCTAATGGTTCTATTTGGCTCTTTTTTCAAATGCACACAGTCATTGTTGACACCAAGATACAGGGGATATCTTTTCAGAAAAGAGTTAATATTGATTCTTCCAGAAGCCAGTAGTCACTGCCGACACGGGACCCCTTACATAGCCTTCCAGGAGTCTCTGTCCTAATGTAGGAAACTCAGAATAGGCTGCTCTGTCCTATAGCATGTTCCGGACTTCCTTGCACACTCACAGAACTCATGTTGCCATTTTCCCTCAAGGCTGCTTTAACTTTTACACTTGCCCAAACCATTTTGCCCAGTTCCCTATTTTGGTTTTACCCAACGATATTATTTATGCGTGTGTACACTTACATGTCAATGTTTGGAGGTTTTCCTTTATCTCCTGTGAACGTAATACATTAAAATAGTTTTTGGGGGGTTGCCTGCGTGGCTAGGCGGGTCAAGCATCCAACTTTGGCTCAGGTCATGATCTCACGGTTCCTGCGTTCGAGCCCTGCATCAGGCTCTCCACTGTCAGCACAGAGCCTGTTTTGGATCCTCTGTCTCCCTCTCTCTCTCTGGTCCTCTCCCTTTTGCATGCTGTCTCTCTTTCTTTCAAAATAAATAAATAAACATTTAAAAAAATTAAATAGTTTTTTCATGGAAAAGCTAGTTGTTTTGTGAGCAAAAGGCTGACATACTGCTAGCAATTCTTAACTAGTGTTTCTATTATTCAAAATTCCAAGCCTGCACAGAAAGTAAAGGACAATTCAGTGAAATCCCGTGTACCATCACCTATGTGCACTTACCACATCCTCGTTTTCCTTCTTTTTTTAATGGTTTTGTGAGCCCGCTCTTTAAACTTAAATATATATATTTTTAAATTTTTTTGTTTGTTTGTTATGTTTCTTTTTGAGATGGAGAGAGAGAGTGCGAGCAGGGGAGGGGCAGAGGGAGAGAGAGAATCCCAAGCAGGCTCCAGTGATGGCATGGAGCCTGACATGGGGCTCGAACCCACAAACCATGAAATCATGACCTGAGCCGAAGTTGGATGTTCAACTGACTGAGCCACCCAGGCGCCCCTAAATATGTTTATTTTAGAGAGAAACTGTATATCAACCTCCATGAAATGGAAAACCACTATCTCTTGCCATTAATAGAATGTAGCTATACTAATAAATACAATGAAAATCAAAGTCATTAAAAATTAAGAAAATAAATGATAAAATATAAAAGTAATAATATATTTATACAAATACATATCTAAAAAACTTTTTAGGGGCGCCTGGGTGGCGCAGTCGGTTAAGCGTCCGACTTCAGCCAGGTCATGATCTCGCGGTCCGTGAGTTCGAGCCCCACGTCGGGCTCTGGGCTGATGGCTCAGAGCCTGGAGCCTGTTTCCGATTCTGTGTCTCCCTCTCTCTCTGCCCCTCCCCCGTTCATGCTCTGTCTCTCTCTATCCCAAAAATAAATAAACGTTGAAAAAAAAAAAAAATAAAAATAAAAATAAAAAAAATAAAAAACTTTTTAGTGAGAATAATGGAACAATACATGATCAATCAGTAACACAGATATATTAAGCTCGTTGTCTTTTTTTTTTAATGTTTATTATTTATTTTTGAGAGAGAGAGAGAGAGACAGAGTGTGAGCAGGGGGGAGGGGCAGAGAGAGAGGGAGACACAGAATCCGAAGCAGGCTCCAGGCTCTGAACTGTCAGCACAGAGTCCAAGATGGGGCTCGAATTCATGAACCATGAAATCATGACCTGAGCTGAAGTCAGACGCGTAACTGACTAAGCCACCCAGGCACCCCTCATTGTCTCTTTATTTAAGATAAGGATTTGTTTCTAGAATAATAAAATGAGTCTGTTGTTTGGTTTCAGTGCTACAGCACCAAGAATCCCAACTCCCAACACATATCTGCAATTGGAAAGGAAAGGCAAAACATATTTAATCCCTTTCTAGATTTCAGTGAAACATGTTTATACCTACTTTGCATTAGAAACAGTTGTCAGCTTTCTGAAGTGATGGTTAATGTATCACTGAAAATAACAGAAGTGCTGGAGGTTTGAAATGTTTATGGGCAGCCTGTGTAACATGGTGTATCATAGGTCCACCCCAAGTCTCAGTGATCTGTAGGAGGTTGCAGAGAACTTAGCATATAGTCATACTCACAGCTATGCTTTCACAGTGAAAAAATATAAAACAAAATCAGCAAAGGGAACAGGCACAAGGGGCAAAGTCCAGAGAAAACCAGTCCAGAGAAAAAGTTGTGACAACATGTATGAAATATTGTCTCCCAAGGAAGCTCATCAGAGACTCAGTACCTAAGGTTTTATTTTACTGGGAGCTGGTCACATCGGCATCCTCTGTCTAGCACACACCTAAATTCCAGATTCCCAGAAGGAAAGCAGGTGTTCGGCATAAGGTGTTCAGCAGGTGTTCACACTGTTTTCATAAACAGTTCCTTCACAGTGAACCACTATTTTCAGTGGTGGGAACCCTTCTAAAATCCAAGTTCGCAAGCCCCAGTAAAGCACCAATCTCACCAGAAGGACTTTTTAACGTTAACTCTTTTCTGAAGACGTAGCTCACCACTATACTATCTACTTTGGTCTTACCCTAAGTGATAATAACTATGAAATGATAGGGTTTTTTTTTTTTAAGTTTATCTACCTATTTTGTAGGGGGTGCAGAGAAAGAGAGAGAGAGAGAGAGAGAGAGAGAGAGAATCCCAAGCAGGTTCCATGCCATCAGCGCAGAGCCCAGTACAGGGCTCAAACCCACAAACCATGAGATCATGATCTGAGCCGACACCAAGAGCCAGATGCCCAACCAGCTGAGCCACCCAGGTGCCCCAGTTTTGGTGTGCTTTTTATAGGTAATACAAATTGAAAGAAATACATAACCCTTAAAATTTTAAATATTAATGTTGACATCATCTCATACCCATTGGGATGGATAGTATAAAAACAAAAAGAAAACAAACAAAACAAAACACAACACAAAATAGCTAGTGTTGGCAAGGATATGGAGAAATTGAAATCCTTGTGCACTGTTGGTGGGAATGTAAAATGATGAAGCCTTTATGGAAAACAGTTCCTAAAGAAATTAAAAATGGAATTACCATATGATTCAGCACTTCCACTTCTGGGTATATACCCAAAAGAATTGAAATCAGGGTCTTAAAAACCCATGTTCATAGCCGATTATTCACAATAATAACTAAAATATGGAAGGAACCCAAGTGACCATCAGTAGATGGGATAAGCAAAATGTGTTACATACATACATTGGAATATTATACATATTATCCATATAGTGGAATACATATATTGGAATATTAATCAGCCTTAAATTAGGAATGAAATTCCTCAATATGCTACACCATGGATGAACCTTGAGAACATTATGCTAAGTGAAATAAGCTGGTCACAAAAAAGACAAATATTCTATGATTCCATTTATATGAGGTACCGAGAGTGGTCAGATTCATAGGCAAAAAACCAATGGTGGTTGCTTGAGGCTGAGGGATGTGGAGAATGGGGAGTTATTGTTTAATGAATATAGTTTCAGAATTGCAAGATGGAAAGAGTTATATGGGTGGATGATGATGATGGTTGTACAATAGTGTGAATGTTCTTAATGTCACTGAATTGTATGCTTAAAACTGTTTATGGCGGTAAATTTTATGTTTTGTGTACTTTACCACAAAAAAAAATCAAAAATAAAAAAGTAATAGGAATAGTGATTATATAGATCATATCGTTCCAATAACTGTTTACATAATAACTCTATTTTTTTTAATTTTTTTAACATTTATTTTTGAGACAGAGAGAGACAGAGCATGAACGGGGGAGGGGCAGAGAGAGAGGGAGACACAGAATCAGAAACAGGCTCCGGGCTCTGAGCTGTCAGCACAGAGCCCGACGCGGGGCTCGAACTCACTGACCGAGAGATCATGACCTGAGCTGAAGTTGGCCACCCAGGCGCCCCATAACTCTATTTTAAAAAAGTAAAGGGATGAGGAAAGATACACTATGCTAACACTAATCAAAAGAAAGCTGGAATGGCTACACTAATTTCAGAGCAAACTTCAGAGCAAGAAAAATTACCAAGAAGGAGCATTACATAATGATGAGGGATCAATTCTCCAAGAAAACATAACAATCTTTAATGTGTATGTGCCTAACAACAGAGCATTAAAATGCATGAGGCAAAAACTGATAGAACTGAAAGAAGAAATAGAGGAATCTACTATTATAGTTGGAGACTTTAATGTCCCTCTATCAGAAATGGACAGATCTAGCAGACAGAAAATCAGTAAGGACATAGTGGAACTTAGCAGCAGCATTGGTCAAGTGGATATAATCAACATATATAGACTACTTCATCCAACAACAGTGGAATATACATTTTTCTCAAACTTACATGGAACATTCACCAAGATAGACCACATTTTGGGCTATAAAATATACCTTAACAAATTTAAAAGAGTAGAAACTATATTATATATGCTCTCAGGCCACATTGGAATCAGACTAGAAATCAATAAGAGAAAAATACCTAGAAAATTAGAAAAGAAGAAAGATTTAAAGTCCATAATCTAAGCTTCTACTTGAGGAAACTAGAAAAAGAGAGCGACAATTAACTCTAAAGTAAGCAGAGGAAAATAAATAATAAAAATTAGAACAGAAATCAATGAAATTGAAAACAGGAATTCAATAGAGAAAATCAAGAAAGCCAAAAACCAGAGGTTTATTGATAAACTTCTAGCCAGGCTAACTAAGAAAAAATTCTAATATTGGAAATGAAAGAGGGCACATTACTAGAGATCCCAGGGATATTAAAGGGATACTCTAAATAGCTCTATGCCCACACGTGATAACCAAAATAAAATGGATTAATTCTTTGAAAGACACAACGTGTGAAAACTCCTACCAGAAGAAATAAACAATCTGAATAGATCTATATCTATTAAAGAAATTGAATCAAGAGGCACCTGGGTGGCTCACTTGGCTAAGCTTCCGACTTCAGCTCAGGTCATGATCTCATGGTCCGTGGGTTCAAGCCCTGCGTGGGGTTCTGTGCTGACAGCTCAGAGCCTGGAGCCTGCTTCGGATTCTGTGTCTCCCTCTCTCTCTGCCCCTCCCCTACTTGCGCTCTGTGTCTCTCTCTCTCAAAAATAAATAAACGTTAAAAAAGTTTTTTTAATAAAAAAAGAAATTGAATAAATAATAACTTTTGAAAACAGAAAATGCACCAGACCCAAATGAACCCACTGGTTCATTGGTGAATTCTACCAAACATTGAAGGAAGAAATTATAACAATTCTCTACAGTCTTATCCAGAAATTAGAAGCAGAGGGAATAATTCCTAATCCATTCTATGAAACCAACACTACCCTAATACCCAAACCAGGCAAAGACATTACAAAAAAAGAAAATTAGAGACCAACATTTTTTATGAATAGAGATGCAAAAATCCTCAATAAAATTAGCAAGTTGAATCCAACAATGTATAAAAAGAATTACACACCATGACCAAGTGAGATTTATTCCAGATATGTAAGACTTGGTCAACATTCAAAAATGAATTAATGTGA
Source organism: Herpailurus yagouaroundi (assembly GCF_014898765.1). Taxonomy (NCBI): domain Eukaryota; kingdom Metazoa; phylum Chordata; class Mammalia; order Carnivora; family Felidae; genus Herpailurus; species Herpailurus yagouaroundi. The sequence goes on from NW_024412388.1 coordinate 43,718,141, forward strand.
TCCATTACATCAGCAGATTAAGGAAAAATCACACGATTATAGCAAAATACATGCAGAAAAAGCATTTGACAAAAATCTAACACCCATTAACGATAAAAACTCTCAGAAAAGGGAATAGAGGAAACTTCTCAATTTGATAAAGAACATCTACAAAACACCTACAGCTAACATCATACATAATGGTGAGAAACTAGATACTTTCCCACCAAGATCAGGAACAAGGCAAGAGTGTACCCTGTTGGTCCACAACCTGGCCCCTTTACACAGAGGGCAAGGAGAGACTGAAGAAAGAGGCAGACTATTCCAGATTGGTAGGTGGCAGTTTCAGTAAGCAAGAGAACTTACTTATGAGGCTTGTCTTGGGCAACCACAAGAGAAGTAGATCTCTGCACCTGCCTGCCAGAATCTTAAAAGTTATATAGAGGTGTTAACTGGGTTTCGTCATGTATACCATCCAGATAGTCTCAACAGCACATTACTATCTCAAGGCCGTGTCCTTGGGCAGCTTCTAACACAGGGAAGGCAAATGACACACACATTCCAAGGATAGGGGAGGTGGTAAGGAGCCTCTGATTTCCCAGGCCCAGCTTGTGGGTCAACTGGCAGTCATTGTCCTCCCAATAACCTCTGCCAATATCCCTTCTAACACCACTCTTTTTCAACATCATACTGGAAGTCCTAGAGAATGCAATAAGACACAAGAAAAGGAAATAAAAGGTATACAGATTGGGAAGGAAGAAATAGAACTTTTTTTGTTCATAGATTACAATATTGAAAATCTGAATTAATTGGCAAGGAAACCTCCCAGAACTAATAAGTGTTTATAGCAAAGTTGTAGGATACAAAGTTAATATACCAAAGTTAATTGCTTTTTCATATAACAGCAATGAACAATTGGAATCTGAAATTAAAGTCATAATACCACTTACATTAGCACCCCCCAAAATGAAATATTAGATATAAATTAACCAAATATGTAAAAAATCTAGACAAGGAAAACTCTGGTGAAATAAGTCAAACAAGAACTTAAACAATGGAAAGACATTCCATGTTCATGAACAGGAAGACTCAATGTTTTCAAGATGTCAGTTTTTCCCAACTTAATCTATAGATTCAACACAATCCTAAAGCAAATCCCAGCAAGTTATTTTGTGGATATTGACAAACTCATTCCAAAGTTTATATGGAGAGACAAAAGACCCAGAATAGCTAATGCACTATTGAAAGAGAAGAACAAAGTTGGAGGACTGACACTACTCAACTTCAAGACTTAATATAAAGATACAGTAGTCAAGACAGTATGATATGGACAGGAAAATAGACAAAAAGATCAATGGAACAGAAAAGAGTGCCCAGAAATAGACCCACACAAATATAATCAAAAGATCTTTGACAAAGGAACAAAGACAATACAAAGGACAAAAGACAGTCTTCAGAAAATGGTGCTGGAACAATTGGACATCCACATGTAAAAAAAAAAAAAAAAAAAAGAATCTAGGCACAGACATTTCATAGAAATTAACTCAAAATGGAACTTAGACCTACCTGTAAAACACAAAACTATAAAACTCCTAGAATATAACACAGAAGAAAACCTAGATGACTTTGGGTTTGGTGATGACTTTTTAGATACAACACCAATCTGTGAAAAAAAGAATTGGTAGGCTAGACTTCATGAAAATTAAAAACTTCTGCAAAAGACATTGGTCAAGAGACTGAGACGACAAACCACACAGGCTGGGAGAAAATATTCACAAAAGACATAGCTGATGAAGGATATTATCTAAAAGAAACAACTCTTAAAACTCAGCAGTAAAAAATGAACAAACTGATTTTAAAATGAATGAAAGATTGGAACAGACACCTCACCAAAGAAGATATATGGATGGCAAATAAGTGTATAAAAAGCTGCTCATTATCATATGCCATTAGGGAATTGCAAATTAAAGCAAGAGTGAGAAACTATTACATACCTATTAGAATGGCCAAAATTCAGAACACAGACAACACCAAATGCTGGTGAGGACATGGAACAATAGTAACTCTCATTCATTGATGATGGGAATATAAAACGACACATGCACTTTAGAAGACAATTTATCAATTTCTCTTAAAATTAATCATACTTTCACCATAAGATCCAGCCTTTGTGCTTCTTGGTATTTACCCAAATGGGTTGAAAACACGTCCACACAGAAACTTGCGTATAGTTGTTTATGGCACCTGTCTTAATCCATTCATTCTGCTATAACAGAATACCATAGACTGGGTGGATCACAACAGAAATTTATTTCTCACAGTTTTGGAGGCTGGAAGTGCAAGATCAAGGCACCAGAAGATTTGGTATCTAGTGAGGGCCCACTTCCTGGTTCCCAGTCAGTCATCTTGTGTCCTCACATGGATGAAGGGGTGAAGGAGCTCTAACCCATTCATTACGGCTCCACTCTAATTACCTAATCACCTTACAAGGCCTCACAAAAAAACAAATACCATTACTTTAGGGATTAGGTTTCAACATATGAATGGGGGGGAGGAGGGGTAGGGCAGGAATCAAACAGTCTATAGCAGCAGCTTTATTTGTAATTGCCAAGACCTGAAAGCAACCAAGATGTCCTTTAATAGGTGAACAGATAAACTGTGGTACATCCAGACAATGGGATATTGTCCAATGTTTAAAAAAAACAATGAGTTATCAAGTCCTGAAAAGACATGAGGGTTTCTTAAATGCATATTACTAAGTGAAAGATGTCAAACTGAAAAGGCTACATGCTGTAAGACTCCAACTATATAACATTCTAGAAAAGGTAAAACTATGGACACACTAAAAAGATTAATGGTTGCCAGGGATTAGGGGAGAGGGAGGGATGAACTGGAGGAGCACAGAGGATTTAAGGGCATCAAAACTATTCTTTATGATACCTTAATGGTGGGTACATATCATTATAGATTTGTCAAAACCCATAGATTGTACGATACCAAGAGTGAAGTCTAATGTAATCTATGGACTTTGGGATAATGATTTGTGAATATAGGCTCATCAACTGTAACACATGTACCACTCTGGTGGGAGACAGATAGTAGGGGAGGCTGTGCAAGTATGGAGACCAGGGGTAGTTGGGCACTCCCATACTTTTGGCTTAATGTTGCTGTAAATCTAAAACTGCTTGAAAAAATAGCATACTTAACAGAAATGCTTTGTATGGGAAAATGCTATGTACACATTAGGGGTTATTACTGCTCAAACAGGCAGGTGCTCTACTTTAGGGACACAGCTTGGCATTTACAGTGAGATGCTTAGAAACAGAACAGCTTTTGGAGGTGTTTTTTCTTCTCTAAATAGAGTTAGTGTGCTAGAGGCCAAGGTTAACACCTTTATGGCTATGACAGTCAGCTTTCAAGTCTTTCTTCCCTCTGCCCTAATGCACAGGTATGCAAATGCGTCAGGGAGGGGTAAACTTCAAGCTTTGTGAACTAACTCTTTAGGACATTAGTTAATTGCAGAATTGGCCTTCAGTCTCTTCCCCTCTCTAGGCCTCAGTTTCCCTGCTTAAAAGGAAAGTAGTTTTAGATGTTTTCTAAAACACTTTCCAGCTCTGAGCTTCTATGATTCTTCTTTTAATTTTTCCAGCGGGCCATGCTCTCTCTGGCTTCTAGGTCTTTGGACATGTGGTTCCGTCCACTAGGACCAATGTCCCCATTTGCCTGGCTTACTGCTTGCTATTCTGCCTTTCTGGTTTGTAGCTTAGATATCACTTTGGGGGAAGTCCTCTTGACCTCTCTAAATAGAATTAACTGCATTAACTGCCCTCCACCACGTTTCCAAGCCCCCACCCATCTTCTGTTTCTGTGCTTCATATGCTAAAATGATAACTTTTTGCTTACTTGTCTTTTCCCCACTCTGGACTGCCACCCTGCTGAGTGCAGAGTGTTGTAGTTATATCACACAACACAAACACACACACACACACACACACACACACACACACACACACAGGTCCAGGTTTTCTTGGGGATAACCCAGCTCTGTCTCTGCCTGGGAGTTTCCAGGCCCGAAATCCTCTAGGGGAGGCTATGCCTCCAGAAACATTCAACCACCAAGTAAGAAGCTGTGAGTGGGAAAACCATCTTTCATTAGTAAAGGAACAATTTACATGATTAAAAGAACGATTAATGTTAGGAGTTACTTACAACAAAGCCTTTCTAAAGGACCAAAGAGTCCTTTTAAGTGTGATCTTTATAAGTATTGGTTTTTGAAAATTTATCAGAGGGAGGATTTAAAATCTGAAGTCTCTCAGTCCAAGGATAGCTCAAAGGTTAAGGCAAAGGATCAGAAATGACAATAATTAGAAGAGACCTTTGAGCCCTCGGTTTGGAATTTTCCATTCCATTGACAGGAAGGCAGACACCTTCTGTCCCAGGACCTTCCTGCTGTCCCGGGTTGGCTACATCCACCCTGCACCTTTGTTCAGCTCCTCCCATTACCGCCCGGCTGTGGCCTCTCTGCCCACCAGCCCCAGAGCCAGCTCTGGCTGTGCCAAAATGGGGCTGCCCCAGGCAGGGCTGTGGCTGAGGAGGCTCTGGGTCCTCTTTCAGGTGGCCCTGCAGGTGGCTGTGGGCAAAGTGTTCCTGATATTGTTTCCCTCGAGAGTCAAGCAACACATCGTGGCCATGAACCGGAAGAACCCCCACTTTTCCTATGACAACTGGGCCCCAACTCTGTACAGCGTGCAGTATTTCTGGTTTGTCCTGAAGGTCCGATGGCAGCGACTCGAGGACAGGACTGAGCCAGGAGGTCTGGCCCCCAACTGCCCCGTGGTCCGGCTCTCAGGACAGAGGTGCAGCATCTGGGACTTCATGAAAGGTCAGGAGACTGTTCCAAGCTTGAGATGCGCTTGGAGTGGGGGTATCAGCAGTGGGTGGGGAAGTGGGTTGGAAAGTCCTGAATTCTATTCTGGCTGCTCCCTTTTGGCTTCTTGTCTTCTCACTTCCTGCATCTAGGACTTCTAGATTCTGTTCTTCTGAGCGGCATCGCCACCTTCCCAGGCCCTTAACCCACAAACCAGCTACACTGGCCTTCAGCTCCTTCCATATGCTCTTTATTTATTTTTTTTAATTTTTAAAAAAATGTTTATTCATTTTTGAGAGGTGGGGGAGGGCAGATAGAAAGGAGAATGTGAAGTAGGCTCCATGTTGTCAGCACAGAGCCCAACGTGGGGCTCAAACCCACGAACCCATGAACCGTGAGATCGCGACCTGAGCCGAAGTCAGATGCTCAACCGACTGAGCCACCCAGGCGCCCCCTTCCACAGGCTCTTAGGCTCTTAGAGTCGCTCTGCCTGGTCAGCTCCTGCTCATCCTTCAGACTTCCGCTCAGTGCCACTTCTTGCAACAAGCCAGCCCTGGATCCCCCACCAGGCTAGGTTACCTCCTTTTCCATGCCTGACGTCCTAAGCTTCTCTTTACTGCACCTGACCTGATAGGTAGTTCTGTGCCGCCCCCACTAGCCTGCACGCTCCATGCAGGTGGAGCCCATGGTCTAACCCACTTTGCATCCTTTTGGCTGCTGCTGGCCCATGGCAGGAGCTCAGTAAATATATGTTGAAGCACTCTCTCTCCCTCTCCTATGTATACAAGTTCTATCGATGTCGGGTCTTACAGACCCCCCCTTTTTTTTTTGTCCTCACAGCTGTTCCTTCTACCAGGCCTTCCTCCTCCTCCCCCTGTTGCCCTCTCTTCCTACCCCGCTTGCGACTGGCTGTGAGATTGCCCCTTAGCAAGCGCATCCCCAGCCTCCGCAGCTGCCCTCTGCACTCAGAACGAACCCGGGCCCAGCCTTGTGCTCAAGGTCCTTCCTGAGCCAACTCCCGCTTTCCTTCCCCGTCTCACCTGCAGGCTGCGCCTCATGCTGTGGCCTGCAGACCAATTCTTGGGCCTTGCACATCCCTTGTGCTTTCCCTTCTCGGCCTTGCTCATGTTGTTGGCTCTTCCCCTCTATCGCCAACAGTCCAAACGCCTCATCAACAGGGGCCTGCTCTCACACACACGCCCTTCTGTAAGGCCATCTCAGAGCCCTACAGCTAGGCGGGCACTCTCTCTCCTGGACGCATGGCTCTGCATCTGCCCCTCTCCTCGGACACTGATTCTTGCCACCCAGCCTCTGGCTGCCCAACGGGGAGCCTCGTGACAGTACTGTGTCCGATTCATCTCTGATTTCCCGGGACCCAGACCCAGCGGATGGAGTAGAGAAGGCCCCTGAGGCAGGTGGCTACTCTAGTGTTTTTCAAAGCACGTCTTTGGAGGTCAAATCCCGCAGATAAGCTTTACTACATCGAGTTCCCTGATTCAAGTAGTTTGAGAAACGCTGCACGCTATACCCTCCTCCTGGAAATTCATACAGCACGCGAATATTTTTAAAGCTCTGAGAAGCCCTGAAGCTTCAAAACAAACAAAACTTGTGGGAAAAAAAACCAAACTGACAAAGCACTGACTGATGTTCCTCACACACACAACCCCCAGGTCTCCCCCTGAGGAAATGCCTGTCATCATCACACATGATCCAAAGAACACCCTTTGGGAAAAGTTGACCTGATCCAGTCCTCTCACTTTAGAAGGGAATGGAGAACGCTGAGAGGCAAAGGTAACAGAGCCAGTGAGCGACCAAGTCAGACCCAGAATCTGGGCTTCTTCATCTCATTTTCTTCAGTCAGCAAACATTCACGAGCACCTCCTGTGTGCCCGGCCCTCAGCTAGATGCCAAGGACTCAGAGTTAGGTAAGAGCTTGCTGCTTCACTCAAGAAGGTTACGGTTTCCCAGCACAGATGGACGTAGTAAAGGAATCCTCACAGTTCTGTGAGATGGGGAGGCTGTAAAGGTATAAAGTTTGCCTGCAGGGCTTGGAATGTTTCCTGGAGGAGGTGGCTTTGGAACTAGGCCTTGAAAAATGAGTAAGATTTTTATAGCTTGGGAAGGGAAAGGCGTTTCAAGTAGAGCAACAGGCAAGAGTTTCTTGCACATGACTTTAATTTTTTTTTTAAACATTTATTTATTTTTGAGAGACAGAGTGTGAGCAGAGTAGGGGCAGAGAGAGAGGGAGACACAGAATCTGAAGTGGGCTCCAGGCTCTGAGCTGTCAGCACAGAGCCCGATGCGGGGCTTGAACTCACGAACCGTGGGATCATGACCTGACCCGAAGTCGGACGTTCAACCGACTGAGCCACCCAGGTGCCCCAGTTGCTCATGACTTTAAACTGCGGTGCACAAATGACCTGTATTTATCCAACATTTGCCAAGTGACCACTGATAATAAGAACACTGAGAATAACAGTTAACTTTTATTGAGTGTCCACTATGTGCCAAGCACTGAGCTAGAAGCAGGCCAATTTGATGAATATCAATCACCTACTGACCAGTTCCATGAAAGCCAACTTGCCTCATGGCCAGTTCACAGAATGTACTCGCTTCTTGTAACTGTTTGCTTTCAGTGGACCAGTTTACATTTAAAAAAATTTTTTTTAATGTTTATTTATTTTTGAGAGAGAGAGAGTGAGATAGAGTGTGAGCAGGGGAGGGCCAGGGAGAGGGAGACACAGAATCTAAAGCAGGCTCCAGACTCTGAGCTGTCAGCACAGAGCCCGACCCGGGGCTTGAACCACGAACTGCAAGAACATGACCTGAGCCGAAGTCGGACACCTAACCGTCTGAGCCACCCAGGCACCCATGGACCACTTCACCTTTTAAATACTTTAAATATTTGCCTCTGCTCCCTGCTATTGCACCTGAGACTGAAGAATGGAGAGAGAAGGAGACCAAGAGACAAAAGAAAACTCTACTTCTAAAATGAGTTGGCTTTTAGCACATGGATTCAGAAATAATGGTACTGATGGGGCGCCTGGGTGGCTCAGTCGGTTGAGCGTCCGACTTCGGCTCAGGTCATGATTTCACTGTTCGTGAGTTCGAGCCCACGTTGGGCTCTGTACTGATGGCTCAGGGCCTGCAGCCTGCTTCAGATTCTGTGTCTCCCTCTCTCTCTGCTCCTCCCCTGCTTGCACTCTGTCTCTCTCTCTCTGTCTCTCTCTCTCTGTCAAAAATAAGTAAACGTTAAAAAAAAATAAAAAGAAAAAAGAAATAATGGTACTGAATTGTCCTGAAATAATAGATACTGGTGATACAGAAATCAACACAACTGGTGTCGGCCCTAGAAAAATCTCATAACCCAGAGGGGGAGATGGTGTAGTGAGAGAGGGAAGCAGAGGGTTCTGGAAGATGTGGGTGGGTAGGAAGGTGGTCAGAGGAAGGCTTCCTGGGGAAGAGGATGGCGAGCCCATTGTCTAGAGACAGTGAAGCTTTGGAGTGTGTGGGGAACAAGAGAGTGGGGAGCAGAGCAGGACAGAGGTGAGGAGCTGCAATCTAAGATGTGGAGGTGACGTCAGTTTGGCAGAAGTGGGACTGTGGGAGGCATGAAGTGGTGAAGGATGAGACTGGAGCCATAATCAGGGACCAGCACTTAAGGGACCTGATGTGTCTTACTGAAGAGGGTAGACTTCATCCTGAAGGTATTGGTGAGTTCCAGAAGGATTTTCAAGCAGGGCATTAACATGATCAGTTCTGCTTAATAGAAAGATATCCTATAACTGCTTTGGAAACCCACCAGACCACTAAAAATCTCTGATGTATGCTTTAGGTATAAATCTGAGCTCATTTTACAGCCACAGACTGGAAGATCTAGAAGACTCTATGGGTAATCTAAAGCAGTTCTTTCATTTTTTCAGATGCAAAGGCCCAGCGAGGGAAATTACTGACTCAGAGTCATATGGCAAGTTCTTATAGAGCCTGAATTAGAACTTGTGCCTTCTGACTCTCAGCTACTGTGCTTTTTGTTGTTGTATCAGACAACAGAGGCTCAGAGAAATTCCCAGCCACCTCCTATCCTCTGCATGTACGTGCACATGTACACACATGACATACACACACACACACACACACACACACAGCAAAATATTGATTAACTGGTGTGTTGTGGTAGAAGGCGATGGTGGGTAATTTATTTTCTAGGCACTTGAGAGTTAATATGAAACTGGATTTATTTCAGCCCCTGTTTCCTATCCTCTAAAATCTCTCCCAGTGTACTTAGGAGGTGCCATCTAGCAACTATAAATGGGCTTTGTCTGCTGAGAGAGCCTGCCATGGGGGTTAATTTACTGGCATGGAGGTCAGGATGGTGGGTTCAAGTCCAGCTGCTGCAGAGCTGTTTTCCCATTTATACAGACAAGCTGGACTTGGCGGCACTTGCCTGACATTTGAAATGGTGTTCTCTGCACCGTGGCTTGTGCACACAGGCAGAGTGCCAACCCTCTGTACTGCTACCCCCTTGCACCCATCCTTCCCCTCTGCTACCACGTAAGTGGGGAACCCAGTTTAAACTTTGCCCTCAATACTGATCACTGCACCCAACCACACTATAAATAATTAAACGAATGTCTCTGTCTCTTCCAATGTCCTAATCAGTGTTGAATTTTGTTCCAATTAAAAACAAAATTCCAGACAGCTAATATTTAGCACTGGTCCTGACCTTAAGTCTTTTGGGTTCTTATCTAAAGCATGACTCTGGGGTCATTGGAGGCCAATGGCTGACCACTTGGCCTTGACTTACCTCTGAGTCTCCCCTGATGAGGCCTGGGCAACCCTGTCACATGGGTGAGGACTTGTGTAATCAACCAACAGGGGACTGAGGCCCACTTGGTACTCCCTAGGGCCTCCTAAGAGAAAATCTGTGAGCCAAGGACAAGGAGAGATTTATATCTCCTGGCCAGCTTTCTCCTTATGTACTGAAAAATGAGGACTATATAACCAATTGTTTCTATCTGTACTTGGGCACCAGGAAACTCAGTCAAATATTAGTTCGGTTGCAGTGAATGCATGGGACCTTAGAACTGGTTTATTTGTCTTCCATAATTCCCTTCTGTTCTGTGCCTCCCAGAAGGGCATGATTTTTTAAAATATTTTACTATATGTGTAAGCTGCTTCAAACCCATTGCACAACAAGGTGAGGGTGTAACTCATGGAATGAAGCATCGGCAAGGTAAGATGCCCTCTGTTCCCCTCCATCAGCAAGTTCTATCTTTCCCCTTCTCTGCTGCCCACATATTGCCCGGGCTCCCATGATCTCTCACGTGCGTTTCTCTGACGCCCCCTAACTGGGTCCTGCCCACTTCCATTCTCATCCTCAGGCCTTTCTCCAAAGAGTGATGTCCAAGTGTAAATCTAATCGTGTTTCATTATTATATGCCCCTACTGTAACAGTCAGGGCTCTGGCTTGCGAGCCACAGAAACTCACTCTGGTTTTCTTAGTCACAAACATACGGACGCAAAAGAACATATTAATAAGGTGTTGCAAGATCTCCAGAATCAACCACAGTTGGAGCCCTGGGCCTGGACTGTCTTTTAGCATCAACAGTCAGGCCAGGATGCTGCTGTCACTGTGGTTGCCTTGAGAACCAACCCCCCACCCCCAGGACCCCACCATCCCTGACAGGGGCACTACCACTGGGCCATGGATGAATTCTGCCATCCCAATGACTCCAGAATCAAAGATCTATGTGGGAGAGTCCAATCAGCCCAGCCTGGGTCTCTGCTTTTGCCTTGGCTACTCAGGACAGAGAACAGACCTGGCCCCTCTCTCCTCCACAGAGGCATACTCTCCCATTAATAGCATACAAAATAAGAAATTCCAACTAGGAAGGAGGCTTAGGAACTGGGCAGCCAAAATTGCAACAAATATCCACCATCCTTGTTTTATATCTCCATGATGTCACATCGTACGTGGAATAAAATCCAGATTTTTCACCAAGGCATAGGAGAGCCTGCCTTCCCTGGCCCATACCTACCTCTCCAGTCATGCGTCCCGTTACCCACTCTCCCACCCCCTCCCCAGGCCTGGCTCTGGTCACAGTGGCCTTACAGGTCCTTGAACACGCCAAGCTCTGTCCTGCCTCAGGGTCTTTGTACATGATAGAGTCCTTTTGTCTGGAATGCCCTTCTCCTCCCTTTGCCCATGGCTGGCTCTTTCCTATCCTTCATTTGTCAGGTTAAATGGCATCTCCTCGGAGGCCTCTCCCGACCCACCTGTCTAAAGTAGGTCACTCCTTGATTGTCTCTTTCGTAACACTTATCGCAAGTTGAAATTACCACATTTATGTGTTTACTTGTTTTTTTGCCATTAAATAGACCTCAAATTGCATGCAGGCAGGGGCCTGCTGGCTTTGTTCTCTGCCGAATCCCTGGTGCGTGGCTGAGAGCCTCGCGCGGGATAAGTCTGAATAACTTGCTTATAGGTGGAATGAGAGCATGCTTGGGGACATGAGGTTGAATGAGGAACAGGCCCTGCCCACAAGGGGCAACAAGTAGCCTGGCGGGCACAGACCCGTCACGGTGCGCAGCCTGCTGTGCTCTGACATATGTGAGGGACGGGCTCGATGATGCCGGCCCCGGCCACAGGTAACCACCAGGTGCTGGCAGCTCCCTGGAGTTACCCCCAATCTAAGGTGGGAGAGTTGCAGAAGGCTCCCACCCAGGGCCGCCTTCGTGGGTGGGGGACCAGTGGGTCACACAGGGTTCCACATTCGGAAGGGCCCCGTGCCAGGGGTTCAGTATTCTGCAGTAGCTGTTTGAAATCCTTAATCATTGTATCTTTGAATCTGCATTTTACAAGTGAGGCCTGCTGGGACAATGGGACGGGCCAGGGGACTTGGAGCCTTGGCTCATGCAGGATCCTGCCTCCCACAGCTTCCTCGCTCCCTGGGACATGTTCTCCACGACCCACTCTTACCCCGCTCAGATGCAGGGCTTGGCCAGCCTCCTTCCTATTGCTATCCAGTGACTGCTGCCTCCTTCTGACCCCAGAGAGGGCCTGGACGCAGACACGGGGAAGGTTGGGGTCCCGTGAGCCCATCCTGCCACGTCTCCTGGCAGGGCGTGGAGGCGGCCGTCCCCATCCCGGGCTGACAGCGCCATGTGCACTGTGCTGAGTGTGTGGGGTAACGTGGTGGGAGAAGCCTCTTGCCCATCTCCCCTCCCCCGTCAAGGAGCCGGGCACGTGTCCCTGAATGGAGGTCGTTATATGCTGTGAGGTGGGGGTTGGGCATGTGGGAAGGGTGAATGTCTAGCTCAATTTCTGTGCTCCTAGCGGGGGCATAGTGTGTTGATCTGGTGCTGCAGGGAGAGGCAAACTGGCAGCCACTGGCCACACACACACACACACACGCACACGAGCACCGAGTTTTAGGGCTCCTGGGTGACTGTGAGGGCCCGCATTCACCCCATGCATATCCCTCTGTCCGTGGGAACGTGACATTAAGCAGTAGCTAAAAAATACCATGCCAGTGCAGGAGAGAGACCACAGAAGAAAATCTGTTTATTTTAATATATTTAGGGGCACTCCCCCTCCCCACTTTGTAAGCAAGGGGCTCAGTATTTTCATTTTGCACTGGGCCAGCAAATTATGTAGCCAGTCTTGTCCTCATCCTTCCTTCCCCTTGGTGGCATCCCCTTCACTGCCCCTCCCCCACTTCATAGCTCAGGAATAAGACAGCCGATAACAACAGCTTACATTTATTGAGCACCTACTATAAGCCAGGCACCATTGTAAGCCCTTATCTGTACTACCTTCTTCAATCCTCCAAACGATCCTATATTATGTCTGTTTGTGAATGAGGAAACGGAGGCTTTGAATGGGAAGAGTACTAAATTGAGAGTCTAGAAGCCAGAGTATTAATTTTAACTCCACCACTGACCTGCTGCGTGGCCTGGAACAAGCCTATAAACAAGGGGGAAAATTGCCTACCTTGCGGTATGCTAACCTCATCCCATGAGAAAACAGGTGCGTGCCTGCCTTATAAACTGCATGAGAGGGACTCTCTTTATCATTATTTTAATTACCACCTAGTCAAAAAAGAAATAATAATAATAATTACCACCTAGTGGCTGCAGGTGGTCTACTGAGACCCCTTGATAACATGGCCTTATTGTGGAGAGGAGGAAACTGGCTCCAGCCTGTGTTCAGTCTTGTCCTGTAGGCTTCAGCCCCCCACTGTGGCCTGGCTTCATCTCTGAGGGAAAATAAAGGTGGTAACAGAATTTGGGCGCCTGGGTGGCTCAGTTGGCTAAGCATCTGACTCTTGATGCTTTGGCTCAGGTTATGATCTCACAGTTTGTGGTTTCAAGCCCCACATCGGGCTCTGCAGTAACCGTGTGGAGCCTGCTTGGGATTCTCTCTCCCTCCCTCTCTCTCTGTCCCTCCCCCTGTTCTTCCTCTCTCTCTCTCTCTCTCTCTCTCTCACAAAATAAACATTAAAAAACATTTTTTTTAATGGTGGTGATAGAAGTGAGGGCAGGAGTAAAGAAGTTACTGGCAAATCAATGCTGTGTGTAGATGACTGGTTGTTGCTGGTTCCGTTCCTGTTTCAGGCAACCGGCCATTGGTGCTGAATTTTGGAAGTTGTACCTGACCTTCATTTCTTTTCAAATTTGACCAGTTCAAGAGACTTATTGAAGACTTTTGCTCCATAGCAGACTTTCTCATCATCTACATCGAAGAAGCACACGCATCAGGTAGAGAGAGACGCCCTGCCCTTACCTCTTCCTACCTTCTCTTTTCTCTCCTGCTTCCCCCAGGCCCTGTCTCAAGGTTGGGGATTGGGGAGGAAGCGGAGTGAGGGAAAGAGCCCCACTATTCACTGCGTACCTGCCATGTTCAGTCCCTGCTGGGTTTACCAGCACTGCTAACTCCACCGCCTGTGCCTTCAACCGGGCACACAGAGCAGAAGACCTGGAGGGACAAGTCTCCCTGGCAGAGGACCCACGATTTTGAATGGATAAATAGGGAAATCAAGGGAGAGAAGCTAGGAGGAGGAATTTAGACCGGAATGACTGCTCTAGAGCTACTTGTGAAATCCAGCCTAAGACTCTCCAAGCTCAAAGGGACACTGGTTCATCCCAGTCAATGGTTCCCAAGCTTTAGTGAGCCTCAAAAGCACCAACAGACTGCTGGAGCCCACCCCAGAGTTTATCAGTTAGACCTGAGAATTTGAATTTCTGCCAAGCTCCCGGTGATGCTGAAGCTGCTGGTCTGGGGACCACACTTTGAGAACCACTGCTCCAGGCTAACTTTCATCTGGGGCAAGCATTCTTTCTTCAGCCCCTAACAGGTGGCCACACATCTTCATTACTTCACGTTTAATCTTGTTCCTTTCCTGGGCAGCTCTCTTCGGGAGAGCTCTCCCTGAAACTCCTAGAGCTCATGGTCTAAGCCCTTTGAACTTGACAGAATGGTCAGACACACTCCTATCTCCCGATTTTCGAGGGGGTTGGACCCATGAGTGTGGCCCAACTCTCAAACCCAAAGACTGAAGAAGACAAGTGGGACCGGTGTCATTTACTCGCCCACCTCCCACACGATTTGTCGGTCCCCAGCATCTGGCAGAGCCCATGTCGCAGAATCAGAGCTCAGCAAAAGTTGGATGAATGAGCGTGCTTAGGCCAGTATTAGCCTTGCTGGTTTATCCATGTGCTATCAAGTGTAGGCTGCTATTAATTATCAGCAAAGATGGCCCAGCAGCGCTTTCTCCAATATGCTTCCTGGATCCCTGAAGTCAGAGCTACGTGGGTTGCTTGTTAAAAATGGATATTCCAGGGACGCCTGGGTGGCTCAGTTGGTTAAAAGTCTCACTTCGGCTCAGGTCATGATCTCGCAGCTAGTGGGCTTGAGCCCTGTGTCGGGCTCTGTGCCGACAGCTCAGAGCCTGGAGCGTGCTTCGGATTCTGTGTCTCCCTCTCTCTCTGCCCCTCCCCAGCTCGTGCTCTCTCTCCCCCTCTCTCAAAAATAAATAAGCATTAGAAAAATTAAAGAAAAAAAAGGATATTCCAGGGCCCCCACCCAGGCCCATTGCATCCTGATTTATTGCACCCAAATGTTTGAGAACTTCTTTCAACTTAATACTGTGTTCATTTCACTGGCGGCTTCTGTCCCCATTAAGGGTTTGGGGCAACCTAAAATATTAGCTAGCACAGGGGAATAGGTACACAAGAGATTCATTATACTGTTCTGTCTACGTTTATGTACTTTAAAGCTTTTCCATAACACAATTGAAAAGAGTGTAGGTAACAGGAGAGCAAATGCTAGCTCAGTGTGCCTCCGGGCCAAACAATCCTTTGGGAGAGCAGCAGCCAGGAGCTCCAGAGAGAGAATTTGGGCACCTTCAGGTGTCTGTGGTCTCCATGGCCGAGAGGAGACATTGACTTGATGTCATCACAGCCGGCAGCCAAAGCTCAGCCAAAGCTCAGCCAAAGCTGATTTAACTGTCCTGGGGCAGCACTTAAACTTGAACGTGCGCGTCAATGACCTGGGGACCTCAGCCGGTTCTGGCTCAGCAGTGCCGCAGTGCAGCTCCCCAGGGGAGGTTGAGGCTGCTGGTGCAGGGACCACACTTGTAGTGACAAGGTCCTGGAGGATCCAGCTTTAATCTCTAAAGGAACAAGTTGTAAACCGTGACAAGAGGGGTGGATCGTCACAGAAATGGTTTCTGGTCCTGGTATCTGTCCTGTTCCTCCTGGGGTCAGCCCCAATAGGTTTAACTTTTCCAGAACCTCAAAGCCTTTGAGGAAGGACTTCCTCACCCTGTTCTGACAGTTTTCTTGCCCCTGTGCTTTGCCACTCCTAGTTCAGGCATTTCTTCCTTCTCCCCATCTCTTTCCCCGGGGGTACTTGTTTCTGTCAACCAGACAGGAGTGAGTACGGCCTGAACCCCAAAATTAAAATGCACAGAGCCAGTATCCACCAATCCCACCAGGTCTGGGACCTGTGGCCCAAGTCAGCTGGCTTCCTTTTCCTCCCCACGCCCCATGTTTGTCCGGGTAAATTACAGGGAGGCATGAGGCATGGTGGGAAGAACACGGACTTTGGAGCTCCAGACCTGAGTACGGCTCCTGGCTCCATCACGTGCTGGCCACGTGACCTTGGACAGCTTCCCTGCCGTGCCCACTTCTGCCACACTGAAACAGGATGGCAACACCAACCTCACACTCGCTTGACGATGTTTAATGAGAACCTGCTGTGTGCCAGCCCTGGGCTGGGCTCAGGGATATTGAGACAAACGACACACACAGTTCCTGCCTCTCAGGAACTCACAGTTAAAGCTGGGGAAGCAAGTCACTGCTCCTCCTGGGCCTCCATGGTCTCAGCTTCAGGATGAGAACGAGAATCCCGCCTGACCTCCAGTGGGTGGCTGTTGT
This sequence comes from Herpailurus yagouaroundi, assembly GCF_014898765.1. Lineage (NCBI taxonomy): Eukaryota > Metazoa > Chordata > Mammalia > Carnivora > Felidae > Herpailurus > Herpailurus yagouaroundi. The sequence goes on from NW_024412388.1 coordinate 43,734,426, forward strand.
GAAGCCCCAGTGAGTAATTGTTGCATGAGACTGACTGCCTACACATGAGGCCAATGTAGGCCGGTGTTACCGTCATCTACAAAGTTTTGGTGTCTTGGGGCAGGTAATAATTACTTTACACTATGGCCAGGCACTTGTATCTTGGTGTGAATTTCTCCTGAGAGCTGGTTTTTCTTGGAGTAAGGTTCCTGAGCAGAGGACTCTGCTGATAGACTTAATCAACTTATATTACCCTGGGAGGCAGCTATTACTGTAAACACAGGCCACGTGGCTTCTGAAGGAAACCATGACCACATTACCCGGGTCCCAGGCTCCCCAGAAATGAGGCAAGTAGAAGGGCAAGGCCGGTAGCACTTTATGGTTGTTTTTTTTCAAACTGTGGGCCCATTAACTAATGAGTACCACTTCCTGTAAGTAGGCAGAGGGACACCTTGGCAAATGAGGCCAGTTGAAAATCCCCTCCTGTTTAAAGTTAAGAGTCAAAGCATCTCCAGAGCAAAGTAGCAGTATTCTGCAGGACAGAATAAAAACTGGGTTCTTTCCCACCTGTCTGTTATTTAGGGCACTCGGGCAAAATAAACCAGTATTTTTCAAGCAGCTTCTATGAAGGGATTTCTGTATAAGTTATCTCATACAAGCCATTGCACAGCCATCTGCAACATAGGTTCTATTAATCCCATAACATATGGGGAAGCTGAGAATTTAAAGAGATTTCAGGGGTGCCTGGGAGGCTCAGTTGGTTGAGCATCCAACTTCGGCTCAGGTCATGATCTCACGGCTTATGGGTTCAAGCCCTGCATTGGGCTGTGTGCTGACAGCACAGAGCCTGGAGCCTGCTTCGGATTCTGCATCTCCCTCTTTCCCTGCCCCTTCACTTGCTCATGCTCTGTCTGTCTCTCTCTGCAAAATAAATAAGCATTAAAAAATTTTTTTAAAGAGATTTCAAGATCCTGCCCGATATCATACAGCTGAGTGTGTCAGGGAAGGCTTCCTGGAGGACAGTTGAGTGGTTCTCAACTGAGGGTGGTTTTGTCCCCCAAGGGGTATTTGGCAATGTCTGGAGATGTTTTTGGTTGTCACAAATTGTCAGAGCGGTGCTGACACCTAGTGAGTAGAGGCCAAAGATGCTGCTCAACATCGGGGAACACTCAGGATGGCACCCCCCCCTCCAAATGTCAGTAGTCCCAACGTTGAGAAGCACCATGGTAGAGGTGAGCCTCTTAATTTTTTTTATGTTTATTTATTTTTGAAAGAGAGAGAGACAGAGACTGAGCGGTCTCAGGGGAGGGGCAGAGAGAGAGGGAGACACAGAATCCGAAGCAGGCTCCAGGCTCCGAGCTGTGTCAGCACAGAGCCGGATGTGGGGCTTGAACTCACAAGCTGTGAGATCATGACCTGAGCTGAAGTCAGACGCTTAACCGACTGGGCCACCTAAACACCCCAAGGTGAGCCTTAAAAGGACAGGTAGGATCTCAAATGTGGAAGAGATGGTAAGGAGACAGGGAAGAGAGGGGGCGGCATCATTTGAGGAGAATTCACTTCAGCTAGACGTGGGAGGACAGGGAGCCGTGACCGGAAGTACGCATGGAGAGAGATGGACGGGATCATTACACGCTATGCCAAGGAGCCGGTCCTGTAACTGGTTTGTAAGCAGAGAAACAAATCTGATTACATTTTGTGTTGGTAGCATTGCCAGAGATCTTTGGATGATGGGTTAGAGAGGAGCAAGATCAGGAGGGAGGCAGGGATACTTCTTAGGAGGAGTTGAAAGTAAGGTCACTGCCAGGCTGGCAGTTGTACTTGGCTGTCGGCTCACCCTGAGTGGCAGGCACCCTGGGGCTGTCCGGACAGCCCACCAGCAGCAGTGCCAGAAGTCATAGGAAAGAGAAGGTTCTGTTGCCCTCACACCGTGGGTGAAGGCGGCACCGTGATGAAGAGGGTGGAAGTGAGAGGCAGCTTGGGGGTTGTGGGTCAAGGGGTCCCAGGTGTTTCACCCACCTGGCTGGAGCAGAGGCTGGAGGAATGTAGGTGAGTCGGGCCAGGTCACTGGGGAGATCTATCCCGAGGATGACAGGGAGCCATGAAAAGCCATGGCCAGAGAATGCCATGGTCAGGTTTGCATTTTGGAAAGAACATTCTGGTGGAGAATAATTAGAAGAGGGAGATTGTCTAGATTCTGGATAGTAGTTCTCAGACTTCAGTGTGTGTGTTAGAATCATTTGGAAGGCTGTGAAAACACATTGGTGGGCCCCATTCCTGGTCAGTCTAGGATGCGGCCTGAGAATTAGCAATAAAGCCCCAGGTGAGGCCAGCACTGCTTGTCTGGACGGAATGTCTGCAGAGAACTACTGCTCTAGACCCTTGCCTCTCAGAGTGTGGTCCAGGGAGCAAGCAGCCTTGGCCTCCTAAGCACCAGCTAGACTCTCAGTGCCACCCTAGACAGACCGAATCAGGATGTTCCTTTAACAAGGCCCTCATGAGGATCAAATGCACATTCAAATTCGGGAAGCACTGGCCTATTGGACTCTCTCATGCTGAAGAGCTGAGGTCTGGGAGTCAGGAGCCCTAGGCTTTGTTTTTGGGTCAGTCAGTATCTCCCTATGTGATCTCATGCATTCACACATAATAGGACACTGGGCCAAATCATGGTCAAGGGCTCATCTGGGACCCTCCGTTAAAAAGGGGTGGGGATGGGGATGGGGATGGGGGTATTTAATATGCGGAAAATATGCGCCATGCCTGTGAGGCCTGCTGCCCATCCTTTCTTTTGCAGATGGCTGGGCTTTCAAGAACAACGTGAACATCAGGAATCATCGGAATCTCCAGGACCGCCTGCAGGCAGCCTGCTTGCTGCTGGACAGGAGCCCCCAGTGCCCTGTGGTGGTAGACACAATGAAGAACCAAAGCAGCCGGCTCTACGCAGCGCTGCCCGAGAGGCTCTATGTGCTCCAGGCGGGCAGGATCCTCTATAAGGTGGTGCCCAGGGGCAAGGGGCCCAGGGTGGGTGAGGGCGGAAAGGGCTTCGTATCAGGCAGATCAGCATTCAAGTTGTTGCCCAGCCATTTACCGGCATGTGACCAGGGGCAAGTCCTTTCCTGTCTTGGAGTTTCCCTTTCCTCTTCTGCAAAATGGAGGTTCTGGCCCCCCACGTCACAGGAGGTGAAATAATGGGACTTTCCTGTCCCTAGCATTTGGACTGGAGCCGCAGCCTCCTGGCTGCCTTCTACACCCAGAAGACTGGCCCAGCCCTAGTTCAGTTTGAAGCCGAATGAGAAGATGTAGTTTCCATTTCCTAAACAATGCTCGGAGGACATTGACTTGCCCAAGGTCACACTGCGCAAGGCTCTGATTTCAGTTCTAAATCCTTTGAATGGGACAGGCCAGGAATGGGAGGGTCTGAAGCTGCTAATCTCCAAGGCCAGCCTGAACCTGGTGGGGGTTGTAGGAGGGGGAAGAGAGCAAACCCTGTAGTTAAGAGCTGAAAATGCCAAAGCAGGGATTCAAGGCAGGAATTGAGTCCTGGCTTCCTTTCTGGTGATTGTGTCCCCATTAGGACTTCCAGCCTGGCCAGGGAGGGGGGTGTAAGCACAGCCTCTGACCACTCGGGCACTGTTGGCCTCCCCTGAGAGGGCAGAAACTGTTTTATAGCTGCCTTAGGGGTTTCAAGCCTTGGAGAGCACATGAAGCCCAACCATGTGGATGCTCCCCTGCCCACGTGTCAAGCTGGCCCTACTTACGCGGGTAAAATGAGCAACAATTTGCAGATGAATCCCCAGGGTGCCAAGGGCCACAGGACAAGAATTCAGGTCCTTCTTCCTTTCTCCTCTCCAGAGACATGGCTCTAAGATGGCACGATGGAGGCCAAGCAGGGTTAGGCCCCGTGCAAGGACTGGCAACACAAAAACGATTTGAAAATGGCCCACCCCTTACTTGGAGGTGCTCACAGTCTGGAGGATGAGGAGGACACACATAGAGTGCTCCAATGTCCCAAGTGCTGTGACACTCCAGAGCAGGGATCAGCAAACCTTTTCTGCAAAGGGCCAGACTATAAATATTTTTGACTTTGTGGACCAAATAATCCCGATGACAACCATTCAATCCTGCTGTCCGAGCACAAAAACAGCATAGACAGTATGTAAATGGAAGAGTGTGAGCATCAGGACACATTTGGCTCTCAGACTGTAAATTTCCTGACCCCTGAGGAAGAGAGGTAGGCTCTTTAGAGGTGGTGACAGTTGCTTGAGGCTTAAAGGCCAGGAAGCCAGCCACATGAGCATGGTGAGTGAAAATCATGGCAAATATAGGGAAGAAGGTGAGCAAAGGCACTGAGGCATGTTAGGGCAGGGTGTGAATGGCGAGTCGGGGCATTTAGGTGACTGGGGCTCCTTCCGGGCCAAGGAGTCCAGCCTACCTCTTAGGGCAGAGGAGAGCCAGTGGGAGTTTTGAGCAGGAGACAGGCATGACTAGATCTGTATTTTAGAAAGATCACTGGCAATAGGGTGAGGCATTGACTGGAGGGGGCAGGGACTGAGGACTGGGGATAGTCAGGAGGTGGGATGGCTGCCCAAGTAGGGAATGAAGAGGGCTGAACGAGGGCATGGGGATTGGAGAGGCAGAGGTGGTTCTGATGGATAGAGAAGATAACGCCTATCTAAATTATGGAAGAATTTATGGAAGAACAGCTTATTTGTAGAGACCCCTTTCTCCTTTGAAACTATTCACTTTACCCCCTCTGGTTCTCCTCAGACTTCTCTGTCCAGTCTGCCCATTAAATGTGAGTGCCATTCCACACTCTCCCCCTGGGTGATCCCATCCGCTTTATGGTTGCATCTGCCATTGTCTACACCATCCTGACAACTCCCATGTAGCTATCACCAGCCCAGTTCTCTCAGCTAAGCTCCAGACCTGCTAATTCCTGCAAGTCGGAAATCTGGGAATGCTGATTTATCTCTCTTGCAGGGTAAACCTGGCCCTTGGAACTACCATCCAGAGGAAGTTCGCGCTGTTCTGGAAAAGCTCCACAGTTAGTCTGGGCAGATCCCCCAGCCCTAGGTGATCAGCAGGAGGGCTCCTCAAGTCCTCGCTCTCCCCCCAGCCCATGTGGCTGTTACCTCTTGACCTGTATCCCCAGCTGAACTACTAGCTCAGAGCTGTCTGATCTAGCCGAACAACTGCAGTCAGAAAACGAAGCAGCAAGTGAGCTGAATGTTAAAGACTGTACAGAATGTCAATGCTGCCCCCACGGCAGAGAACACATTCATTGCACGTGGTCCCATCTCCAGCCACTCTGATACCAAGTGGTTACATACGGCAGTCCTCACGTCAGGTAAATTCATTCTACCAAATTTGCCGTTTATGGAACTGATCATCTAAGACACTAAATTGGTTTTTAGAACCAAGCATGGGGAGAACTCCTGTTGTGGAGAGAGAGATGAGGAATTGAAAGCTGTCGTTCATTGATGCGGAAGCTCGTATTTGAAATTGTTTCTCTGATTTCTTTGCAAGTCTCCTAATGGTCATTTGTGTTACATTACATCAGACTCATGGATAACCATTGGTATTCATCTGTTTTAACTCTGCTTCTTTTCACGTTTGTCTATGACGGCCACAGTCTAAAGTGCACACAGCTGTGACTTGACTTGAACGAAAATGTTTTAAGATGCAGTAAAGCTAATACAGAATGATTAAAACATCTCAGGCTATTTGGGATGGCTTCGGTGTGATCTTTACATTTTCTTTTCCAATTTGTGTCAGCCTGTTTCAGCTTTAATTATAGCCCAGTGTGATCTGATCAGCAAAAATACCATATGCTGGAAGTGCCTCATTTGGTCCAGGGGCCGTTGCCTTTAAAGAAAAAAAAAATTTTGATTCACATTGGAATCAAGCTACCTTCACAACATGACATAAAAGAATGGACTTGGGAGACATTTTTCCTTTTTCTTTTTAATTTTTTTAAATGTTTTATTTATTTTTAAGGGAGAGAGAGAGACAGAGTATGAGCAGGGGAGGGGCAGAGAGAGAGGGAGACACAGAACCTGAAGCAGGCTCCAGGCTCCCAGCTGTCAGCACAGAGCCTGAAGTGGGGCTCGAACCCACAAGCAGCAAGATCATGACCTGACCCGAAGTCGGACACCCAACTGACTGAGCCACCCAGGTGCCCCGGGAGACATTTTTCTAACATGAAAACATTCTCTTTGGCTCTGCCTTAGTTGCCACAATGTTAATACTATTAACACTGCTATTTTATTTTTTTAAAAAAGTTATCTCTAATCATCTACCAGCTACCCACTTTCAGATATGTTAACTCACTTAATCTTCATATATTTCAAAGAGGAAATTATTATCCCCATTTTCTAGATGAGGAACTCAAGGCTCAGAGTTAAGTAACTTGTGAAAGGTCTCAGAACTAGTAAGTAACCCACAGAGATTCAAACCCCATCTCTAAGTTCAAGCCAGAGTCCTGGCTCTGCTCCCCGCTAGCTGTGGGACTTTGGCTAAGCTGCCTTGGTGTCTTGAACTATAAAATGGGATATCAACAGAGCCTGCTGCATACACGATTCATGAGTAAAGCACTCAGAAAATGCTACTCTCGGAAAGAGTAAAGCACTGTCCCTGCCTTGGAGAATATGCCATGGATGTGTTGGCCATTATTATTGTTATTTCACAACTACCTCCTTGGGCCCCCTTTTCAGGGAGTGGGGGATGAAGGGAAGGCATGACAGTAGGGACACTGGATAAAAATTCTTCACCCTGCCAAAGCAATGCTGGCATAAGTTTGTGAGGTTAGACAGAGAATGAGTAGCTGGGAAAATGGCGGGGCTAACGCACAGCCGAGCACTGTCCTTCCTAAGTACCAAGTTCCACAAAAGGAGACAGCGGCTAAGGCCATGCTCCTCTGAACCACTTCCCAGATGGTCCCCCGATTCATGCCTCTAAATGCACAGAAAGCTCCCAGTTTTCAGTGAACAATAGTGGCTGGAACTGAGGAGGTTTTAGAATGTTAAAATAGACCCCAAGTGTGCCAATTCAATTGTCTTCAGTTAAATGCTTCAGACATTGAGCACTGAGTCTTTTCTGGGTGCTAAGAAATGCATAGATGGACAAGGTCCAGCTATATTGTTCTCCAGCAGCTTAACCTCGTGGGCGACTAGGCATACATGGCAATGACCAAAACTCAAAGCAAATACGATGGGGACAGCTGAGATAAGACTAACTGATCAGGGGCGCCTGGGTGGCTCAGTCGGTTGAGCGTCCGACTTCGGCTCAGGTCATGATCTCACCGTTCGTGGGTTTGAGCCCCGTGTTGGGCTTTGTGCTGACAGCTCGGAGCCTGGAGCCTGCTTCGGATTCTGTGTCTCCCTCTCTCTCTGCCCCTCCCCTGCTTGCACTCTATCTCTGTTCCTTTCTTTAAAAAATAAATAAACTTAAAAAAAAAAAAAAAAAGACTGATCTGGGAGTATAGAGGAGAGAGCAATCCCTTGGAGCTGGGTGGGTCTGGAAAGCCTGTCATAGGTGGGGGCATTCGGGCTTGGTCCTCAAGGAGGTCCAGGCCTTCCGGAACGGAAACCTGGAGAACACGGAAAGGGAAGAGGGTGTTAAAGCAGAGAAACCTACACGGCAAAGATGGAAAAAAGACCAAGTGCAGGGGACTCAAGAGGTTTGGATTCAACTCTAATTCTGCTGAACTGGCCACAGACTATTTCATTTCTGGTAAGCTCAGCCATGAATTTAAGAATGTATGTTAATACATTTCATCCAGCATAGTTAGGGGTTCGACTGAGGAAGGATTCAGGATACCTATTTTGCCATATAGATTACATCACTGAAAGTCTCAAGTCGGGGGCGCTTGGGTGGCTCAGTCGGTTGAGTGCCTGACTCTTGATTTCAGCTCAGGTCAGGATTCCAGGGTAGTGGGCTCAAACCCCACATGGGGCTCCACACTCAATGTGGAGCCTGCTTGGGGTCCTCTCTCTCCCTCTGCCCCTCCCCCCTTGCTCTCTCTAGAAAAAAAAAAAAAAGTCTCAAGTAGGTTTTTCAAGAAAAGCACATGGGTCTTGTATTCCCCGAATGAAGTCTTGCATATTTGCAGCCACCAGTCTATTGTCTGTAAGCCTGCAGGATACCTGGTTGGGTTTTAGACTCTTGTGTTTCAGTCTCTTTACCTCAGAGATTTGCAGATATAGCGCCACTGTTGTCTAGAAGTCCTGAGAAGAAAAGTCTGAGGCCAGCCTGATTACTCCTAGCACTTCCTGCCTGAATTGCTTTTATTCTGCCCCAAACCTGTCAGATTCTTTCTTTATACTTGAGGTTCAGTAACTTCACCAAGACATAGTCCAGTGGTGATTGTTCTAGTATCGAAATGTCCTGTAATACCGCTATAGTCTGAATGGTGGTGTCCCCCCACCCCTGCCAGATCCATATGCTAAACCCGAAAGCCCAGCGTGATAGTATCAGGGCAGTCCTGGGAGGAATGCTGAATGAATCATCCTTCGGGACGGACCCCTTTGGGATGAGATTAGCGTGTTTATAAAAGAGGCCCCAGAGAGCTAGCTTGTCTCCTTCCACCATGTGAGGACACGAGAAGTCTGCAACTCCAGAAGAGGGCCCTCACCTGACCTTGCTGGCACCCCGATCTCAGACTTCTGGACTCTGGAACTATAAGAAATAAATTTCTGTTGTCTATAAGCCACCCAGCGTATGGCATTCTTGTTATGCTAGTCTAAACAACTAAGGCACATATAACATCCTCTTCTGGTCTTAAGCTTTAATTCTTCTTTTGTTTCAAATTTCAAGGACATTCTCTTCAGTTGCCTGGAACATCTTTTCTGTTGTATTTTGTCCTACTCTCTTAGGAACTATAATTAGGTATGCTGTATCCCTTTTCTTCCATAGCTATTCTCTGTAACTATTTTTTTAAATCTGTGTTCTATTTCATTCCGTGATTTTTCTCAATCTCTCTCCTCTGACCCGGATTCTTCCTAAACTGGGTTTATTACTGAGCCAGATAAAGTTTATTGGTCCTCACCCATTCCCATCTGCGCACCCTCTCCTCTGGATTTCAGGGACCTGGAAGCCTGAAGACTGACTGTGTTCTGCTTAGGTTCTGCCACTGGGAAGCGCTGGTGGGAGATTCGAAGGTGGGTAGAAGGGAGAAGCCATTTTTCCCATATCTGGCTATAGGGATGGAAGGGGACCGTGCACTGTGGCTGTTTTATCACCACGGCAGCGGGTGGCTTCTGTTCAGAGACAGTGATGGTGCCTCTGCTGGTCAATAGTGAGTGTGGCTCATGGGTGCCAACGTTGGGTTACATCCCTACCTCCTGTTTGTTTTCCCAGCCTCTTCAACATTTTGTAACAAATTCCCTGCACTATTTCCCTCTCCGCTTTAAATACGTATCTGGGGTGATTGTAGGGTCCTAACTGAATGCTGACTGTTGCAACTACCATCATCATCCCTTTGTTTCTTATGTGGCTTTACCTCTGAAATGGTTTTATTTTTCTCTTCCATTTCTTTTATTAGCTCTGGCAGCTCACTGTTCATCTTCCGTGCCTTATAATTTTTTCTCTAAATCCTTTGTCTCTTCTTTGAGCTTTTTGTCTTCCATGGGCCTCAGTTCTTGTGTTCTTTCATTTCTCTTGCAACATATGTTGTATAGCCGCTTCATTTTTCTGTTTTTTTCCTCCAATGTATTTTAGTTTCTAGTCATCATTCTCTACAGTGTGGTGGTTCTCAAGCTTCGGCATGCATTAAAATTCCCTGGAGGGCTTGTTAAAATAGATTCATGGGTCTCACCCCCCAGTATTTCTGATTCAACAGATCTGCGGGGGGGGGGGGGCGGGGGGCGGGGGGGGCTAGGAAATCTGAGTTTCTAACAAGTTCTCAGATGGAGGCTGACGCTGCTGTTTTGGGGACCACAGTTTGAGGAGCACTGAGATACTGGATGTTGTTGGTGATCCACCCTGGTCCCTCTCACCAAGCCAATGCACCCATCTGCCAGCTGCTGTATTGGTTCCTCACAGATGCCCTTTCTCCTGACAAGTGCCCTCAAGTGACAGGAGCCGTGTTACCCAGAAATTCCTGAGGTGGCCCATGATTGATGCATTTGAAGCACAAAGTCCTGGTCCTTTGCCTCATGGTGGGGAGTATACCTCTCTGGTGCCACTCATGGTCCAGAGCTCCCTATGGGATCAGGCTGGGGCTTCGGCTGAAGCCATATCTTGGATTAGCTTTCCCCTCCTGGCATATCCTGCTTCCTGACAGCACTCATTCAGTAAATCGCTCCTGCAAGAATCTCTGTTTTGGGCTCTGTTTCTAGAGAACCTGACCTAAAGCGGTACCCATCTGGGTCTTTTCTGATTACTCTTCTTTAATGGGGCATGTTATTTGCTGGAACAGAGTGTAGAAGGATGGAGTAAGCTGGGGCTATCTGCAACTTTCATTTAGGTTAGCGGTCTTAACAGCAATTGCACTACTAGGTATTTATCCAAGGGATACAGGTGTGCTGTTTCAAAGGGGCACATGCACCCCGATGTTTATAGCAGCACTATCAACAACAGCCAAAGTATGGAAAGAGCCCAATGTCCATCGATGGATGAATGGATAAAGAAGATGTGGTATACATATATACAGTGGAGTATTACTCGGCTATCAAAAAGAAGGAAATCTTGCCATCTGCAACTACGGGGATGGAACTGGAGGGTATTATGCTAAGCGAAATTAGTCAGAGAAAGACAAGTATCACATGACTTCACTTATATGAGGAATTTAAGATACAAAACAGATGAACAGAAGGGAAGGGAGGCAAAAATAATATAAAAATAGGGAGGGGGACAAAACATAAGGCACTCTTAAATATAGAGAACAAACAGAGGGTTGCCGGAGGGGGTGTGGGAGGGGGGATGGGCTAAATGGGTAAGGGGCATTATGGAACCTATTCCTGAAATCATTGCTGCACCATATGCTAACTAACTTGGACGTAAATTAAACAATAAATTCAAATTAAAAAATAGATTAGCAGTCTTAGATACCCTCTTATTAAGTTTACTACCTCCTTTGCAACAGTGCTCCTAGAAATCCCCTCAGTCACACTCTGCTTTAACTGCCTTCTCACCACCTCTTACGCACTGAATTCATATGTTGTAGCTCTAACCCCCAGGGTGACTCTATTTGGAGACAGGGCCTAGAGGTGGTAATTAAGGTTAAATGAGGGGAGCCTGGGTGGCTCAGTTGGTTGAGTGTCCGACTTCAGCTTAGGTCATGATATCACAGCTCACGAGTTCGAGCCCCGCGTCAGGCTCTGTGCTGACAGCTCAGAGCCTGGAGCCTGCTTCAGATTCTGTGTCTCCCTCTCTCTCTGTCCCTCCCCTGCTCTGTCTCTCTCTGTTTCTCAAAAATAAACATTAAAAAAAAATTAGTAATGTTAAATGAGGTCAGGCAAGGGCAATGGTACAATAGGATCAGTGTCCTTTTAAGAACAGACACCAGAGTGGGGTGCCTGGGTGGCGCAGTCGGTTAAGCTTCCGACTTCAGCCAGGTCACGATCTCGCGGTCTGTGAGTTCGAGCCCCGCGTCGGGCTCTGGGCTGATGGCTCGGAGCCTGGAGCCTGTTTCCGATTCTGTGTCTCCCTCTCTCTCTGCCCCTCCCCCGTTCATGCTCTGTCTCTCTCTGTCCCAAAAATAAATAAACGTTGAAAAAAAAAAAAGAACAGACACCAGAGAGCTCACTTTCCCGCTGTGGACAGAGAAGAGGTCATGTGAGCACATAGGAAGATGGTGGCCGTGTACAAGCCAGGAAGAGAGGTCTCACCAGAAACCAACGATGCTGGCACTCTGAGCTTGGCCTTTCAGTCTCCAGAAGTGTGAGAAAATAAATGTCTGTTTAAGCCCCCAGCCTGCTGGATTTTCGTACGGCAGCCCGCCTTCACCATGCTTCCTCCAGCACCTCCTCTGCTGTGTCCTGCCTGTCTCTCCTTCAGTTCCATCTCCGCTGCCATTTGGAGTTTATTAACCTTAGCCCTCTGGGGACATTCCCCCTCCTCTGAAGCTACCTGAGGGCTGAGATGGCTTGAGTCTAATAGAAAAAAAAAATGTTTAATAAGCATTTCATGTCTGTGACATGTTCAAGAAAAGTCTCTAGTTCCGGTAAAGCATGGCTGTTCTCAGCTTCCTTTTCACCAAAATCCCGATTTCACCGTATGTAGTGAAAATCCTTTCCAGTTAGAGGTCATAATTATTTCCTTGAAGATGAAATTCTTTTTTTTTTCTTTTTATAATTCTTTTGTTGTGAATATGTGTTTTGAAAAAGGAGACAGAGTAAAAATCTCTTTCTGCCACCATCTTTAACCAGAAGTATCCATCCTATATTTATAAATGATTTATATCCCATTATAAAGTATATTTGATGTCTATATATTTGCTTTCTAATGTATGGATGCACTGTTGTTTCCAGTTTTCTGTCCTGTAAACAGCATTGCTATAAATCTTGGTTCATTTGTCACTGATCTGATTCTTTCATTAGCATGTATTCCTATAAATGGAATTTGTGGCAAAAGCTATACGCATAAAACTTCTCACACTGCCACATGCTATTTTTAGGGGGCTTGCTATCAGCTACAACGGGCTGTTGGAGCATCACCTTAGAAGGTGGAGCTCCCAAAGGATGCCCCCCATGGAGGGGAATTCCTGAGACAGGACTCAGAACTGCAATGCTTGTTAAAAGTCTGCATAAATGAGTGAGAGATGCAAGAATTTTCATTTGTGTAATATTTCTTTGCCCTGTTTGAGTATATCATAAAACGTCATTAGATTTTTAGTTTTGTTTTATTTATTTTGAGAGACAGAGACGGCACGAGTGGGGGAGGGGCAGAGAAAGAGGGAGGGAGACAGAATCCCATGCAGGCTCCACACTATCAGCGCAGAGCCCGATACAGGGCTTGAACTCACGAACCGTGAGATCATGACCTGAGCCGAAATCAAGAGTTAGACACACGGGGCGCCTGGGTGGCTCAGTCGGTTAAGCGTCCAACTCTTGGTTTCAGCTCAGGTCATGATCTTGCGGTTCGTGGGTTCAAGCCCCATGTTGGGCTCTGTGCTGACAGTGTGGAACCTGCTTGGGATTCTGTCTCCCTCTCTCTCCGCCTCTCCCCTGCTTGCTCTCTCTCTCAAAAACAAATAAATAAATATTAAAAAACAATCAAAAAGGGGCGCCTGGGTGGCACAGTCGGTTAAGCGTCCGACTTCAGCCAGGTCACGATCTCGCGGTCCGTGAGTTCGAGCCCCGCGTTGGGCTCTGGGCTGATGGCTCAGGGCCTGGAGCCTGTTTCCGATTCTGTGTCTCCCTCTCTCTCTGCCCCTCCCCCGTTCATGCTCTGTCTCTCTCTGTCCCAAAAATAAATAAACGTTGGAAAAAAAAATTAAAAAAAAAAACAATCAAAAAAAAAAGAGTCAGACACTTAACCAACGAGTCACCCAGGCGCCCCTAGATTTTTACTTTTTAAAAAATCCATCCCTTTAAATAAATTGATTGGCTGTTTAACTTGGCACTGTAGTAGGCACTGGCCCACGGTAAATGATCCAAAAATGGGTACTTTATTAGCTAGCTTTATTAAAAACTCCTCAAGGATGTTATAGTATAGAGACAGAGATATGCAAACAAATGAACATTGTTTATTTATTGAAAATATTCATTGAAAATCTACTATGTGCCAGGCACGAGGGCCTGAGGATACAGTCATAAACAAAAGAAACAAAAGTTCTCTGCCCTGTGGAACTTACATGCTAGTGAGGGAAAGACACAACAAATACGATATACATGAGAAATAAGAAAAAATATGTGTGGGGCACCTGGCTGGCTCAGTCATCGTCCGACTCTTAGTTTTGGCTCAGGTCATGATTTCACAGTTTGTGAGTTTGAGCCCTGCGTCGGGCTGACCATACAGAGCCAGCTTGGGATTCCCTCTCTCCCTCTCATTCTGTCCCTCCCCTGCTCTCTCTCTCACTCTCTCAAAATAAATAAACTTAAAAAAAAAGAAAAGAAAAAAATATGTATAGTAATAGGTAGGGCCATCCCTGACGGCTTGTGGGAGCCAAGGGCAATTCAATGGAGACCCTACCCAAGATATTTACACCTGAAAGGAGGCTGCACTGACCTCATCTTTCAAAGCTCGCTTGGGATATGGTTGAAGGGGGGAAAATCTAAGTTGAATTTTAGTGAGAAAAGAGGAGTAAGGTACCAGAACCCCTGAAGCATAGGACACAGCGTGGCTAGTCCCAGAACACAGGAGAAAAACACAGGGAAGGAAGACTGAATGTGTTCATGTTGCAGTGGTGTGTGTGGGTGGTGTGGGTGGGAGATGGCCAGGATGGTGAGATACAGGACGCCAGGGAAGGCCTCACTGAGATTTGGTGTAAGGATCTGAAGTCCATGAGGAAGCTAGCTGAACAGATACCTAAGGAAAGGAAAGAGAAGGTAGACTCAAAGGTCCAGATCGCATAGCACACACAGCACAATGGGAGTCAGGAGTCAGTGGGTAGGTGGAGGTAAATCCAAATGAGGGATGAGGGGGATAGAGGAAGCCAACTGGGGACAAATGATACTTTGAAAAGATGATGGGGTTCAGCAGTGAGGAGGAAAAAAGATAAAGCCACATATTATTATACCTATTGCTTGAAACTTGGAGAGGTTTTTATAAGGATGAAATGAGTTTTTAAAGCCCAGGAAAACGCGGGTTAAAGAATATGCTGTTTTTAAGTATCAGAAAGTGGTAAGACAAGCACTAACACTGATAACTTGCTGTCTGCATCCGCGGAAGACAGAAACCGAGAAAAAAGACTTAGAGATAATTTACTAGGTCTGTGCCAAAGAGATCAATCAGACAACCTCTGGAGATCCCTTCCAGCAATCTGTGAGCCCTTCTTACGCAAAGAATCATTGACATTTCAGTTTAGGAAGGTGGCCAAAAGAGAATCCTTAGCATTTCATTTTATTGAACAGGAACACAATTGCTCTGAGTCACCTTCCTTCTCAAAAACCTTACGTGGCTCCAGTGTTAGGGGAAACTATTTGAGAACATTAAAGGCTGTCTGTGATCTGTATGGTTTTCGTCTCATTCTCTGCCCTAGTCAGACTTAAATCCTCATCACTCTCCAAATGTGTTTGATCAGAGTGCTCATCTTCACATTGCCGATCACACCAACGTTGCTCTTGAAATACCTTTCTTACTCTCCTCCATTTATTTGAAACTTACCTTTCTAAAAGTAAATTTGTGCAACAAATCGTGGTAAGTAGTTTATCAGAAAGTAGTTAAGAGCCTAATTTTGACCAGTTTCCGCTGGGAATCTCTTCTAAGGAAATCATCTGAGGGGCAGCACAGAGATACCCTCAGTAGCATTAATGATTTTTATTTTTCTATTATGGAGAATGTCAAGCACACACGAAGATAAAGAGATGGGTACAGTGGGGCGCCTGGGTGGCGCAGTTGGTTAAGCGTCCGACTTCAGCCAGGTCACGATCTCGCGGTCCGTGAGTTCGAGCCCCACGTCAGGCTCTGGGCTGATGGCTCAGAGCCTGGAGCCTGTTTCCGATTCTGTGTCTCCCTCTCTCTCTGCCCCTCCCCCGCTCATGCTCTCTCTCTGTCCCAAAAATAAAAAAACGTTTAAAAAAAATTAAAAAAAAAAAAAAAAAAAGAGATGGGTACAGTGAAGCGCCCCCCCCCCATATATCCACCACCCAGATCTAACAATTTATGGCCATATTTGTTTCAACTAACGCCATTTCCCTTAAAAAAATCTGCTGAAGTATTTTAAAGCAAATTCCAGATATGTCATTTTACCCCTACATACGTCTATACGCATCTCTGAAAAGTATGAGCATTCTTGCCTAAGCATGATGCCAGTAACACACCTAGCGAAATGAACAGTAACACCCAATCTGTAAGAGTATGTCCTCAATTGTCTTTAAAATGTCTTACTTTCAGTTGGTTTGCTCAAATCGGATCCGAATA
This sequence comes from Herpailurus yagouaroundi, assembly GCF_014898765.1. Lineage (NCBI taxonomy): Eukaryota > Metazoa > Chordata > Mammalia > Carnivora > Felidae > Herpailurus > Herpailurus yagouaroundi. The sequence continues at coordinate 43,750,428 of NW_024412388.1, forward strand.
TGATCTACACACGGCATGAAGTTATTGGGACTCTCATGTCTTTTTGAATCTAGAGTGGACCCCCTCCCTTAATTAATTACCATTTTTCAGGCCACTGACTTGAAGAAACCAGGTCACTTGCTCTGTAGGATAAGCCACATTCTAGATCTGTCTGTGAATCGGTCAGGACAGGACAGGTTATACTCCAAATTTCACGGACTTAAAACGATGAACCTTTATTTTTCCTTCTGTATGTCCATCTCACACTGGCTGAGAGGTCTGCTACCTGCCATCACCAGGCTCACTTCCAGACCCAGACTGATGAAGTAGTTACTGTGTAGAATGTCACGGCCGGTCGTTGTGACAGAGAAAAAAAAAAAGAGCTTTGAAGTGTCTCATGCAGGCAATTAAATGCTCGGCCTAGCAATCACTTTCCCCTCATCTCATCACCCACAATTGGTCACATGGCCCTACCCAAGCAAAGAAGGCCAGGAAGCATATCTTACCTTGTGCAGGGAAGGCGCAGCTCTGCACATTTCAGTGAGCTACAAAATGGCCTCTAGTCTATTTGCTTCCTTTTGGTGTCATTTTACTTGTTTATCCATCCCTCGTGTTTCCTGGAAATGGAAGTGAACTCTAGAACTTGACTCGATTTAGGCTCAGTAATTTTGGCATGAGGACTTCGGAGGCTGGCCTGTGTGCTTCATGTTGCATCACATCAGGGGGCATACAGTGTTTAATTGTAGTAGATTATAGCAGTAATAGCCACCACCTCCCTCTCCTCCCATCATATATGTGTGTGTGTGTATGTGCGTGTGTATACATACATATATATACACACACATATACATACATACACACACACACACACACACACAGATAATGGGGGGGGAGAGATTGATTTTAAGAAATTGGCTCATATGATTATGAAGTCTGGCAAGTCCAAAATCTGTAGGGTTGGCTGACAGGCTGGAGACCCAGGGAAGAGCTAATGTTGTAGTACAAGTCCGAAAGCTGTCCACTGGCAGAATTCTTTCTTGCCTGGGAAAGGTCAGTCTTTGTTCTATTAAGGTCTTCAACCGATTGGGTGAGGTCCACCCACATAATGGAGGGCAACCTGCTTTACTCAAAGTCCACCAATTTAAATGTGAATCTCATTCAAGAAAAACCCCCACACACAAAACATTCAGAATGTTTGAACAAATATCTGGGCATTGTGGCCCAGTCAAGATAATACACAAAATTAACTATCATAAAGATATTTCACTAAGATTGTGTTGTGGGTTGAACGGTCTCTAAAAAGACATGTTGAAGTCTTAATCCTTGAATGTGACTTTACTTGAAAATACGTTGCAGATGTAATTAGTTAAGATGAGGTCACACTGGAGTAGGGTGGACCCTAATTCAATATGGGACTGATGTCCTTATAAGAAGACACACAGAAACAGATATGCACAGAGGGAGAATGATGTGAAGATATACAGAGAGCATGCCATATGATGACAGAGGCAAAGGGAGCTGCGGTGCTATAAGCCAAGGATTTCCAGAAACACCAGAAACTAAGAGAAAGGCATAGAACAGATTCTCCCTCAGAACCTCCAGTAAGAACAAACACTGTCAATTCCTTCATTTCTGACTCGTAGCCTCCTGAGCCGTGAGAGACTAAATTTCTATTGTTTTAAACCACCCAATTTGTCGCACATTATTATGGCAGCCCCAAGAAACTAATACGAACCCCACAGGCAAAACACTATGTTCTAATGCCATTGTTTCTATGTGTTTATCAACCTGAGATAACATTAGGTTTACGCATTTCTGTTTTTTTTTTTCAATATTCTGGATTTTCTTTTTTTACTTTTTGGCTATATTGGTTATTTATGTTTTCAAAGTCAAACTATATAATAAAGTACATTCAGAGAAGTTTTATTTCCCTCTGGTCTGTCTTATTTTATTCCTTACCTCCCCAACTTATCCAAAAAATCAAATAATATCAATATGGTTGTCTATGGGAAGTCCAATAATGTTTTTCCTAATTCTTCCCTGAGATTTTCAAATCAAGGCAAAATAAAATTAAAAGAAATAAATTATTTGTTCTACAAGACCCAGCTCATGTCGCCTCCATGAAACCTTCCCATAAGTACTTTCTCTTTTCTGAATTCATACATTCCGTGTCTATATTGCTCACTTAGCCCTTTTCATCAGTTAAAAAATTAATGCACTGAACCTAAAAAAAAATTAATGCATTGATATCTGAGAGGCATCCTGTTAGATGTTGTGAGGACACCACGGATTATCAGTTAAGTTTTCACATATAGTCATTTCCTTTGTTAAGCTGTATATAGAAGTGAGAGCTTTCTCATAGCCTACATGGTGGCCAACACTTCTGACTAATGAACCAATTCCTTTGCACAAAATGGTGAAGAGAAAATAAAAACTGAAACAGATCGATACAAGTCCCTTTAATAAAGTATGTCAATGACAACTTCATGTTTAAATAAATGTATTGTTAAAAAACCATGCAAGTGTATTTTGTTATAATGACTAAGAAAGATTTGAGACTGCTATTCCCTCTGCAGAAACACTATGCACAGATGCAAAATGATCAAAGGCTGATATAATAATGAATCTCAAGTAAGTGGCGTGGCCATCCCGGGCCTGTAAAGGAAAAATCAATATGAGTGCTTTTAGCAATTCTAGTTAACTGTTGAATGGCAGTTAGCAGAAGAAAGGGTTTGATGCAAGAACGATATCCTAAATATATAATAATATATAAGCTACAACATTCAGAAGAGAAGCCAGCTGCACATAATAGTGAAGTTGCTCTGATGTATTATCAGGCAAGTATCAGCATTGGTTTGATGAAAAAAAAAAGCAGGTGGAGCTAACAATTGCAACTTTACATTTCTGATTAATTTTTTTTTTAACGTTTATTTATTTTTGAGACAGAGAGAGACAGAGCATGAACGGGGGAGGGGCAGAGAGAGAGGGAGACACAGAATCGGAAACAGGCTCCAGGCTCTGAGCAGTCAGCACAGAGCCCGATGCGGGGCTCGAACTCACAGACCACGAGATCGTGACCTGAGCCGAAGTCGGACGCTTAACCGACTGAGCCACCCAGGCGCCCCTCTGATTAATTTTTTAAGTGTCTTTCTATGGGGCACCTGGGTGGCTCAGTCAGTTGAGCGTCCAGCTTCGGCTCAGGTCATGATCTCATGGTTCACGAGTTCGAGCCCCACATCGGGCTCGATGCTGTCGGCACAGCCACTTCAGATCCTTGGTCCCCTTCTCTCTCTGCCCCTCCCCTGCCTGCATTCCCTCTCTCTCTCAAAAATAAACATTTTTAAAAAGTGTCTTTCTGAAGTAATTTTCATGTTAGATTTCCCTTGTTTTATGATTCCTCTGACTATATACCCTGAAACGTTACTATACTTTCACATTTATATAATTTCTCTGGAAAGCAAATTGACAATATACATAAGCAGCTATAAACACGTCTACACTGATGGACCCAGTAATTCTATTCCTTGAAATTTAATCTTAGGGAATAATTCACAAGGTGACGATCATGGTAGCAAGAACGTGCATAACATGGCCTCTGTAGTATTACTTGTAATGACAGAGGGAGGAAAAATGAAATCAGTTAACATTTGCCTATTTTCATACATTTAATTTTAATTATGAAACTTGTAATATAATATTGTTTAAAAAGACACAAACTTCTTCATTTTGATAACTATGTGATGCATATTGACAACTAGAAGAAAAAAAGCGTAATAAAAGCTGTTGTGGGAGGCTAATAATAAAATCATGGCTGATTTCCAGCTTCCCATTCCCCCTTACTGTTTTCCAAATGTTCTATATAATTTTGCAATGCTCCTTGATTCACAGTGAGTTCTGAAACAAAATACTTACCAGAAGCTTACTAATCATAACCCATTAGTAAAGATGGACAAAAACAGGCAGTTAATATTCTGTCTAATTAATCATTTTTCTGCCCCCCACTGGCCTCTCCAGTCCTTGGGCACATGTGGGTGGTAGAGAAGATAATTAAGAGGATTCAAAAACTTCCTACAGAATCTTTTGAAATGCTGCGCCCAGTAAGTTGTGAAGAAGGAAACTTAACTTTAAGCCTCATTTAGAGAAATCTTAATTAAACAAACACTATCATCTAAAAAACAAAAAACAAAAAACACCCCACATTCAGTTGTTTTACTTTTTTGTGTGTTTGTCTAAAACCAGGGCCTGATAAACTAGCAGGAACAGAGAAACTCCTGATGAGGCAGCAGCTTCATCAACGGGCATTCATTCCACTTGACAAGCAAAGCCCAATGGAATGTTGTCGAAAAATGCTGGTTCTCTTTCCACCTCATCTCTCTTTGGCTTATTTGTTGCTGATCCTATGCTCCAGTTCCCCTTATGTGAATCTCCCTTGTCCTTTCATGCTTAAATTAACATCCGATTTTGGCATCTCGACCTTTTTCAATTCCTATTCTAAAGGCCTACGGAATCAAATGAAAGAAAGCAAAGCAAGTAAATACTTCAAAATAAACGAACAAAATAAAGATAAATAAGTGAACTGTTTTATCCTTGCTGTCATTCTACGATAGACAAGAGCCTAGTTTATGAATGCTATATTTAGAATATAATATTATTGAGAATAACCTTCTCTGTTGGTTGGTTGGATAAAGAACCTATAATATAACAGGAAGATATTTATTAACTTTATGACTAAAAAGATAGATTTATAATTTAAATACATTGTGCTGGCTAAAGATAATGTTTATCTCTACCAAGTATATTTACTTACCATAATTTCTTCATTTTGAAGCTGCCCCTCTGTGTGGACTAGATCTAAAGCAAATTTAACAGAAATGAATTAGGGACCAAAATACATGAGGACAGCTACTGAAATTTATGTTCAGCAAAACATGATGTCTGGTAAACTATAGTTAGATCAGACTTACCAGGGTTTGGGGGTTAAAATTCAATTTCAAAATAGGAATATGTGATATAAAAAGCATGAAAGATAAACTGTGAGTTCTAGACCATCTCTAGTAAGTATAAACAAAAGGAAATAGAAATTACAGTAAAGGAATATAAAGTAAGGAATGGATAAAATGTGGAAGTCCCTTTTAAGGATCAAGCTATTAACAGTTATTATAGGCCTGAAAGGAGCCATCTTTTTTTTTTAAGTTTATTTATTTTGAGAGAGAGAGAGGGAGCATGAGAGAGAGTAGGGAAGGGGCAGAGAGAGAATCTCAAGCCTCAAGCAGGCTCCATGATGTTGGTGCAGAGCCCGATGCAGGGTTTGAACTCACGAACCACGAGATCATGACCTGAGCCGAAATCAAGAGTTGGATGCTTAACCAACTGAGCCACCCAGGTGCCCCTAGAAAGGAGCCATCTTATCACCACTCTCATGGGTCATGACTACAGCTCAGTTTCTCACACTAAATTTTTACTGTGATGTTGAATTATGCTGCCCATGAATTGATCTTTTCAGGTATCTAACTTAAAAAACCTTTACTTATATAATTTTAAAACATTAACTTAGTTGATCACAAGTTAACCACATCAAACATTTTTTGGAAACATGATTTGAATTTTTTTTAATGTTTTTTTAACTTATTTTTGAAGGAGAGAGAGACAGAGCATGAGTGGGGGAGGAGCAGAGAGAGAGGGAGACACAGAATCTGAAGCATGCTCCAGGCTCTAAGCTGTCAGCACAGAGCCTGATGCGGGGCTCGAACTCACGAACTGTGAGATCATGACCTGAGCCGAAGTCAGATGCCCAACCAATGGAGCCACACAGGCGCCCCTGAATTTTTTTTTTTTTTAATGTTTATTTATCTTTGAGAGACCAAGACAGAGTGTGAGCTGGGAAGGGGCAAAGAGAGAGGGAGACACAGAATTCAAAGCAGGCTCCAGGCTCCGAGCTGTCAGCACAGAGCCCAATGCAGGGCTCGAACTCACGAACCGTGAGATCGTGACCTGAGCTGAAGTCAGACGCTTAACCGACTGAGCCACCCAGGTACCCTGGAAATATAATTTGACTAATATAATAATAAATACTGTCATAATTTAGAAATTAACTTTCTTTGTATCAGAATAGTTAGCATGCATACTTTTTCAAGGCACATCCTACAAACAGGGTAGTCTGTAGGAAGTAAGATGGTGCATGACTGTTTCCTAACCTCTCTCTAAGGTAATGAATAGTAATCCCCTGCCTGGCCCTTTCTTCCTTCTCTAGTCCTGCTCCTGAGAGGTAATGTTTTCAACTCCTTAAGCTTTTTTTCCTGGAATTGTAACATGTCTATATTCCTTTTCTCAATCTGTAAATGATTTACTGACTTTATATTATGGTAGGAGAAAGTTTAGGTCTCGTAGACCAATATTCTCTCTCTTTTCCTCCTGTAACTTTTCCCTCCCGCCATCCTCTCAATTTTGAAATCAATACTTGGTGGTTACATTATTGCCTATATAAATGTTATTTACTGCTGAAATGAGTAATGGACTACGATCCCATTTTCTTTCTTACACAATTCCTCCTCTACCAGGAGTTAATAATAACCTCTTCTTTCATTTGTTTAGTTTTATAATTATGAAAAATTGGAAAATCTCACATACATAAAAGAGGAGAGGATATAATTCCTGTATATAACTATCATCTTGATTTTATACTTATTAACATTTCAGTATACTTAATTTATGGAATTTTTTTTGCTCAAGTATTTTAAAGCATGTTCTAAGACAACATGACATTTCACCTCCAAATATTTGATTATCTATCTCTAAATAATAAGGATATTTTCTTACGTAACCGTAATACTATTATACATTAAAAAATGCTTTAGGGGTGCCTGGGTGGCTCAGTCGGTTAAGTGTCTGACTTTGGCTCAGGTCATGATCTCCTGGTTCGTAGGTTTAAGCCCTGCATTGGGCTCTGTGCTGACAGCCGGAGCCTGGAGCCTGCTTCCGATTCTGTGTCTCCCTCTCTCTCTGCCTCTCCCCCTTTCGTGCTCTGTCTCTCTCTCAAAAATAAACAAACACTAAAATAATTTTTAAAATGCTTTAATATTATATAATAACCAGTCCACATTCAAATTTTCCAATTGTTCCCAAAATGTCTTCTTATGGTTGCTTTATCCAAATCAGAATGAAGTCTCTTTTAATCTTGAACTAATTCCACCCCCCCCCATTTCTTCCCACGTCAGACTTACTGAAGGGACCAGAATGCAGAATGACACACATTTTGTCATCTTGCCTCTTCATGGTTTCATTAAATCTGTTCCTCTGTCCTCTGTTTCCTATATACTGGAATTAGAACTAAAGGCTTGATCATATTCAGGGTTTGAGGCTTTCACCAAATGTCTTTGTGATCTTTGGCTGTCTTTCGTTACTTATAATTAATCACTTGAAAATTGTGTGCATGAAACCAGGCTCACTGACTAGTGGATTTCAATAGGTGGCCAGGAAAAAGCTAGCCTTTGTCAGTATCCACAGGTCTTTTTTCTATAGCCATTCAGTTTCTCCAAAAATTAATCATTCGGTCTCCTGGCCAGGACTATATTCTTGGTTGCTGTCATAAATAGTAGAGCACATAGGAGTTCCCACCATTTAATATGCAGGCTTCCACTTAAATCCCATTTTCTTTTTTTTTTTTTTTTTTTAACGTTTATTTATTTTTTGGGGACAGAGAGAGACAGAGCATGAACGGGGGAGGGGCAGAGAGAGAGGGAGACACAGAATCGGAAACAGGCTCCAGGCTCTGAGCCATCAGCCCAGAGCCCGACGCGGGGCTCGAACTCACGGACCGCGAGATCGTGACCTGGCTGAAGTCGGACGCTTAACCGACTGCGCCACCCTGG
>NW_024412388.1:43758374-43882516 GCF_014898765.1 Herpailurus yagouaroundi
ACGCGGGGCTCGAACTCACGGACCGCGAGATCGTGACCTGGCTGAAGTCGGACGCTTAACCGACTGCGCCACCCAGGCGCCCCTAAATCCCATTTTCAACTCCATGCCTCACTTAGCTTCCTCTATTATGCCTGGTCTCCCGGAGTTCTGAGCCTCAACATTCAGTGTTTCTAGTCACCCCTTGCAAGTGGTTTGTGGTCCAGCTTTGTGGAATAAGAGAACTTGCCTAGGGCCCAAACATTCTATATATAGATATTCAACTAATCACCCTTGTTTTCTGGTCCTTGTCTCACTTGCACTTTCCATGGTACCTCTTACATTCAAATTCTAGACCTTTCTAGGGTTCTGTTGGGCAAACTGGTGTGCTTCACACTGATATTCTCCTTGACACTTAGGTTATAACTTACTCCATTCAGCTGTACAAGTTAATTCTCTTCCACCTGTATCCTCTCTTCCATAATATCCATCTCTCACATCTGCTTTGATCTCCTATGGTTTTTGTTTGCTTTTATTTTTTTTTTTTTTGTAGGTTTATGCTTCCTTTTCCTTCCTTCTTCCTTTATTCCTTTATTTTATTTTTTACTTATTTTTGAGAAAGTGTGCTCACAGAAGTGGGGGAGGGGCAGAGAGGGATACAGAGGATCCAACGTGGGCTCCATGCTGACAGCCAAGAGCCCCACGTGGGCCTCAAACTCACAAACCATGAGATCATGACCTAAGTTGAAGTCAGACACTCAACTGAGCAAGCCACCCAGGTGCACTGACTCCTTTTATTTCTTTATTATTATTTTCATGGTATTTTCATGGAAGGAAAGGAAATAGACACATGAAGGCAATATGTTGTGTTTAACTCGAGGAAATTCTGCTGGTGATATTAAATAGTACCACTAATGAGGAAGGAAGGAAAGACAAGAAACTAACATTTACTGTCTACCATATGCCAGATACTAAGTTCACAAAAACCTTAAATGGTAGGTTACCATCACCATTTTTCAGATAAGGATTCTGAAACCCCAAAAAATTAAGTATTAACATGGTAACAGTTGCATAACCAGTAAATGAAAAAGCAGTCTTGTATTCAAACCTGAGTTTTTCTGGGCTCTAAATAAATCACAAGAGTCATCTTTTTCCACCAAAATGCAGTCGAATTGGAAATACAGAATCAAAGGACAATACTCCTTCATTATCAGAATAATGCTGGTAAAAAACAAGCACATACCTCTTTCAATCCATGGCTCAAAATCAACTGGCTCTTTAGAGGTGCTCTTTTCAATCCTCAACGTCCTCACTGACATTGTAAGCAAACAAAATGAATAAAGTGTTAATTACCTACCTGATTTTATGTTGCTGTCCCTATATTCCTTTTTTCCTCTGTTTCAAAGTGTCAACCACTGGTGGGACTGCACAAAATACTGGGATCAGAAACACCATTGAAAAATCATCCACATACTCTGTTTTTCTGTAGGGCCCAATGGTAAAATGCAGTCTTATGTCACTATAATCTTATAAATGTACTAACAACACAAAGTTAGTAGAGTCTTTTTAAAAAAATTTTTTTAAAGTTTATTTATTTTTGAGAGACAGAGAGAGAGAGAGAGAGAGAGTGCAAGCAGGGGAGGGGCAGAGACAGAGGGAGATACAAAATCCAAAGCAGGCTCCAGGCTCTGAGCTGTCAGCACAGAGCCTGACACAGGGCTCGAACTCACGAACTGTGAGATCATGACCTGAACCGAAGTTGGACGCTGAACCGACTGAGCCACCCAGGCACCCCTAGAATCTTTGAATTGGTATCATCCAGAGTTTTTTGAATACTGGTAATAATAATAATAATAATAATAATAATAATAAATTATTTTTATATTCTGATAATATTATTAATTATTATTATTATTATTATTATTATTATTATTAGCGGTCTTGGTCATAAATATTTACTAGAGAAACTACTGTGAGCCAGGCCTATTCACTCATTCACTCCTGACCATAATCTTATGAGAAAAAATATTACCAATCCACTTTATTGATGAGGAAACAGGCTTAGAGAAATCAGGCACCCTAGAGAAGTAAGGCAAAGTGTTCAATGATACACAACTAGTAGGGGCCAAAAGTGGAATTCTAACTTTAGGTGTGTCTGACTCCAGAGCCTCTAAAATTAATGTCCGAAGAGAGACTTAACCAGAATGTAGGCATTTTCCTTCTGTGTTGATTTTTCTCCATTACCCCTAACCCAGATCCTGCTACCCCAGAACCACTCTTCTCTTCTTTGTTCTGTGCCCTAGGGGGAGGATCCCTGTAGACAGCACCACTGGCTACTGGTCAGATTTGGCTAATGGGAGGCACTGGGAGGAAATTGGAGGGCAGTGGCGAAGTGAGATCAAGTTTTTTCTCCACTCCCTTCCTGCTTCCATGCCATGTCTTTGACAGTGGTTGGGTCCCTTCATGATTACAGCTGCTGCTGGGCCACAGGCGCCAGCTCCCACTGGGCTCCGATAACATTGTTTCCATCCCTATCCCAGGAGTGGTAATGACTTATTGCTGTAGCCAGTTTCAGGATGTTCCCACCATCCCTGATTTGTTTCTTTATTCAGACCATAATTTTGTAAGTAATCTCATCAATAAATTCATTTGAACCATCTGGGATATATTGTTTCCTGCCATGACTTTGTCTGAAATACTTTATCCTTAAATAAACATAAGACAGGATTAGAATGATGTTCCAATGGGAGAGTCTCCTCCTAAACCCCTCAGAAAATGCCATTATTAATAGAAGAATCAAAATTATCCCATGCAAATAATCAGGGTTATCAGATTTTCAGAAAGAATTTGACAGAGAACCCCAAGCCAAATGAATCTGGAATAAAGATGTTGAAGAACTTAGTGTTCTGGCAAGCTGGCTTCTTATGTTTACAATAGGTCTTTTGCCAAAGATTATCAAATAGTAAATTGCATGGAAATTATTATGCACTTTGGAAGGATTTCAAATTTGCAATTTTAGAGAAGCTAACTGTGCTCAAGGCAGTTAACCCATATTCCTCACTCTCCCACCCCAGCCATAAAACTGCAAAAAAAGTTAGTGTTCTGCCAAGAAGTTTACTTGTTTTGCCAAAAGTTTACATATGTGCCCTTTGCCTATGGGAAAATTAAAAGATGATGAATAATCACATATGATATGCTTACCAAAGTAACTTTGGATTACAAGTCTTTCAATCCTTACATGTTTGTGAAAACAAATAATGAACTCCTGGGGAAACATTCCTGTTGTGGTCCAAAATGTATCTGGATTCCTATTGTTAATTTTAAAGAAAAAGAGAAAGGAAAAGCCAAATAAAAATGTTTAATCACAAAATTCTAGTGAATAAGTATTTTTAAAAAAATAAATGACCCTGGATTCTTATAATTCCTTTCTATCTCTTCCTTCTGCCTCTAGTCTCTCCCCAACTTTAATACTTCTTCTTTACTACTAGCAGATCTATTTTTTAAAAACACAGAAACAGAACTGATATCGCTCTGGTCTGAAAGCCTTCAGTGGCCCCTTATTGCTCATAAACATGACTGTGTGGTATGGCATTTTACGACCCTGTACAATTTGGTCCATTATTAAAGTACACTGTCTCCCATCATAGTATCCTCTCTCATTACTGTAGTCACATCGGGCCAATTAAGATTCTGCAAAGACATCATATAGGCTCATGTTTCTGTGCCTCACTTAATTCATGAGATTCTCTTGACCCAAAAGCCTTTTTTCCCTTACAAGTTTATTCACTCTTTGGTCCCATCTCTCAACCCCAACAAATCAGAATCACTTCCTCAGGCCTCCTTTGCACTTAGCATCGATTTTTGCATTGGTACTTATTTCTTGTGTTTTTATGGCTCCTGCTAGATGCGGACTTTTCTGAGTCAAACCACTTTCTCTTACTTATCTTTATACCCCAGCAACTATCACAATGGCTGACCCATAGTAGATGCAGAATAGATGTGTGTTGAGAAAAAAATGCACCCAATTTTAAGTCACATATATAATTAAATATATAGTACTAAATATAACTATATAACTATAAATATATAGTACTGCCTACAGAAATAACCATTTCTATTTTCTTTTTCTTTTTTTGGAGGCAAATTTATACCTATGGTGAAATTTATCTTAAGTCTATAATTCAATGAGTTTAGACAATGTATATAGGTCAACCAATACCTCAATCAAGGTATATAACATTTCCATTGTTCCAGAAACTTTCCTTCTCTTTCCTTCCAGACAATTCTTACCTCCCTTAGGCAATTACTGCTCTGATTTCTATGACCACAGACTATGCCAAAATTTGGTTACTCATTCTTTCGTTTGATATTTTGTTAGATATTTGGATTGCTTCCAGTTTTTTAGTATTATGAATAGGTGATTACAAACATTCTTGTACAAGTGTTTTTGTGGACATATTTTCAATTTCTCTTGGGTAATTATTAGGAGTAGAAATGCTGGGTCACAGGGCAGAGGTATATTTAATTTTACAAGAAGCTGTCAGATTTCCAAAGTGGTTGTACTATTTTACATTCCTACCATCAATGTAAGAGAGTTCTAGTTGCTCCACACCCTTGTCAACACTTGCTATTGTCAGTCTTTTAAATGTTAGCCATGCTAGTGGATGTAAAATGGTGTCCTACAATGATATTAATTTGCATTTCCCTGATAACAAATGTTGCTAAGCATTTTTTTCATGGGCTTTTTGGCCATTCACACATTTTCTTTTGTGAAATGCCTGTTAAGTGTTTTTTCTTTTATTATTAAACTGTTTATATAGTTGACTCTTGAACAATGTGGGGGTTAGGGCTGCCGACCTGATACGCAGTCAAAATCTATGTATAACTTTTGACCCCCAAAACCTAACTACTAATAGCCTACTATTTACCAGAAGTTTTACTGACAACACAATCAATTAACACATATTTTGTATGTTATATGTACTATATAATGATACAATAAAGTAAGCTAGAGTAAAAAACATGTTAAGAAAATCTGCAGGAAGAGAAAATACGTTTACACCACTGTACATATATTTATTCAGAAAAAAATCCCATGTAGTTCAAACCCATGTTGTTCAAGGGTCAACTGCACATTACTATATATTTTTGTAGGGGTCCTTTGTGAAATAATATGTATTGTGTATATTTTTTTCCAGTCTGTAGTTTGCCTTTTCCTTTTCCTCCTTGTGTATTTCAATGGGTAGAAGTTTTATTTTTGGTGAAGTCCAGTTTTACAACTTTTTTTCTTTTATGTTTAGTGATTTTTACGTCCTAAGAAATCTTTGCTTACCCCATTGTCATGAAGGTACATTCTAATGTTTTCTTCTCGAAGCTTAGTAATTTTAGCTCTGAGTGGAGATCTATGATCCATCTTGAATTAACTTTTGTGTTTGGTATAAGGTATGGGTAGAGGTTCATTTTTATTTGTATGTTTATTCAGTTGTTCCAGCACCATTTACTAAAAGACTTTCCTTTTCTTATTTAATTGCTTTGATGTCTTTGCCTAAAATTAATGGACTGTATATGGGTAGATCTATTTCTGCCTCCTCCATTTTATTCCATTGTTCTGTTTCTATATCCTTAGCCTTCTGTTGAAAATTAATTGACCTTGGGGCATCTGGGTGGCTCAGTCAGTTAAGCATCTGACTTCAACTCAGGTCATGATCTCACAATTCGTGGGCTCAAGCCCCGTGTGAGGCTCTGTGCTGACAGTTCAGAGCCTGGAGCCTGCTTCAGATTGTATCTCCCTCACTCTCTGCCCCTCCCCTGCTCATGCTCTCTCTCTCTCTCTCTCTCTCTCTCTCTCTCTCTCTCAAAAATAAATAAACGTTAAAAAAATTTAAAAAAGAAATAAAATTAATTGACCTTGCATAAGTGGGTCTATTTCTGGGCTTTCTATTCTGTCCCACTGATATAGATACCTATCTTTACAAAAATATCACACTGTTTTGATTACTGTAAGTTATTTTTAAATCTTGAAATCAAATCACATAAGTGCTCAAACTTTCTTCTTTTTCAAGATTATTTTGACTAGACGAGACCCTTGCATTTCCATATACATTTCAGAATCAACTTGTGTTTTATGCAAAAAGTCATTTGAGATTTTAATCGACATTGTGCTGAATCGATGGTTATGTTAGGGAGAAATTGCATCTTGATAATATGAAATTTTCCAATCATTAATGTAGTGCATTTTTTTCATCTATTTAGTTATTTAATTTTTCTCAGCAACATTTTATAGTTTTCAGTGTAAATGTTTGCATATCTTATTAAATTTATTCTTAACTCTCTTATATTTTAACTGCTATTGTAAATGGAATTTTTTAAACTTCAGTTTCCAAATGTTTCCTGCTATTATATAGTAATACAGTTGATTTTTATATATTGACCTTGCTAAATTTACTTATTAGCTCTAGTAGGCTTTCTTTGGTAGATTCCTTGTTTTTTGTAGATTCAGATGAAACAATGCAATCTGTGAACAGAGACAATTTTATTCCTTCTAATATTTATGCTTTTTATATCTTTTTTTTTTCCTTATTGCATGGTTTAAAACCTCCAGGTCAATGCTGAATAGAAATGGTGAGAGCAAACATTCTTGCTCTATTTCTAATCTCAGGGTGAAAGCATTTATTATTTCAGCACTAAGCTGAATGTGTTTAGTAGATGACTTTATCAGACCGGTTAAACTGGTTGGTTGCTAAGAATTGTTATCATAAATGAATGTTGGATTTTGTCAAAATCATCTATTGGGATGATCATCTGATTTTTCCCCCTCGTTCTGGCAATGTGGTGAATTACACCCAACCTTGTATTCCTATGATAACGTGGTAAATATGCCAACCTTGCATTCCCAGGATTAATTCCATTTGCTGAATTCAGTTTATAAGGATTTTTGTGTCTATGTTCATAAAGAATATTGTTCTTTAATTTTTCTTTCTTGTTCCTTTCCTCCCTTTCCTTTCCTTGTAATGTTTTTGTCAGATTTTAGTTTCAGGGTTACACTGTTCTCATAAAAAACAATTTGAGAAATGTTTCTTCCTCTATTTTTGAAAGATTTATACTATTTTTTCCTCAAAATATTTGATAGACTTTACGATAGCTACATGGCTATTCAAATACCCTTTTTCACCTTTTGTCATTTTTATAGGTTGAGTTTTTCAAGGAATCTGTCCATTTAAGTCGTCAAATTTATCAGCCTAAATTTGTTCTTTTTTAATTAAAAACATTTTTTTAATGCTTATTTATTTTTGAGAGAGAGAGAGAGAGAGACAGAGCACAAGTGGGGGAGGGGCAGACAGAGTGGGAGGGACAGAATCCAAAGCAGGCTCCAGGCTCTGAGCCATTCAGTGCAGAGCCTGATGTGGCGCTCGAACCCATGAACCGTGAGATCATGACCTGAGCCGAAGTTGGATGCTTAACTAACTGAGCCACCTAGGCGCCCCTAATGGAAAATATTTTTAAACTGAGGTATAACTGACATCTAACATATTAATTTCAGGCATACAACATAATGATTTAATATCTTCAATTTGTCCTTGATAGTGACTTATTAATCTTTTAGAAGCTGTACTGATATTGCTTTTTTTAAAAAATGTTTTTAATGTTTATTTATTTTTGAGAGAGAGAGAGAGAGAGAGACAGAGCACAAGCAGGGGAGGGGCAAAGGGAGAGGGAGACACAGAATCTAAAGCAGGCTCCAGGCTCTGAGCTGTCAGCATAGAGCCCAACATGGGGCTTGAACCCATGAACTGTGAGATCATGACCCAAGCCGAAGTTGGATGCTTAACTGACTGAGCCACCCAGGGAACCCAATATTGCTTCTTTCATTGCTGGTACTGGTAATTTATATTTTCTCTATTCTTTCTTGGTCAATCTTACTAGTGGTCTATAACTTTTATTAATCCCTTCAGATAATCAATTTTGGCTTTGTTAATTTTTTCTAATTGTCTACTTTCTATTTCATTGATTTCTGCTCTTTATTATTTATTTTCTTCTACATTCTTTGGGTATACTTTGTTCTTCTTTATCTAGCTTCCTAAGGTGGAAATTTATTTGTTGATTCTTAAAAATTCTTTATAATAGAAAATATTCATGCTATAAATTTCCCTGGAATCACCCACGTTAGCTGCATCTACAAATGTGAATATATTGTGTTTTCATCATCATTCAGTTAAAAATATTTTCTAATATACCTTGTGATTTCTTCTTTGACCCATGGGTTATTTAGAAGTGCCATGCTTAAAATCTAAGTTTCAGAGATATTCTTCCAGATGTCTATTTAAAATTTATTTGTAATTTACTTACATAGTGGTCAGAGAACAAATTCTTTTCTCCAGCTTTATTGCAATATATTCAACATAACAACATTACATAAGTTTAATGTATACAACATGATGATTTGATACGTGTATGTGTTGTAAAATCATGACCACAATAAAGAACACAACCATCATCTCACATGTTTACCATTTTTTGGAAAATATATTCCCTAAGATCTGAATCTTTTGACATTTATTGAGATTTTATGCCCCAGTACATTTTAGTGAATGTTTAATGTATACTTGTTCCCTGTGCCATTGTTGATTATAGTGTTGTATAAATGTCAGTTTAGTCAAGGTGACTGACAGTATTGTGCAGATCATTCTATCTTTACTATGCCTTTACTATCTGTATCTTTAGATTTTTCATCTGGCTGCTTTACCATTACTGAAAGAAAGTTGTTAAAATCTTCAAGTATGATTATGGATTGTCTATTTCTCTTTCATCTGTCAGCTTTTGCTTTATAAATTTTGAAGATCTATTATTAGGTCAGTATACATTTAGGATTATTATCTCTTCCTGATGAAAAGATGCTCACACCTTGTAAAATGTCCCCTTTAGCTCTGGTAATTCTCCTCTTTTACATTCTACTTTGTCTAATATGAATATAGCCAGTTACTTTCCTATGTTTGTTTATAGAATGCATCTATTTCATCCTCTTATTTTCAACCTATTTGTGACTTTATACTTAAGGTACATCTCATGCAGACAGCATATACATGGGTATTGTCCTTTTATCCAGTCTGACAATTTCTGCCATTTAATTAAAATGGCTAGCCCATTGGCATTTAATGTAATTATTGCTATGGTTGGATTTAAGTCTACCATCTTGCTATTCATTTTCTATTTGCCCTCCCATCTATTTTTTTCTTGTTCTATTTCTCCTTTTTTATTTACTTTTGACCGAATAAAAAACCCTAGGGGCGCCTGGGTGGCGCAGTCGGTTAAGCGTCCGACTTCAGCCAGGTCACAATCTCACGGTCCGTGAGTTCGAGCCCCGCGTCGGGCTCTGGGCTGATGGCTCAGAGCCTGGAGCCTGTTTCCGATTCTGTGTCTCCCTCTCTCTCTGCCCCTCCCCCGTTCATGCTCTGTCTCTCTCTGTCCCAAAAATAAATAAACGTTGAAAAAAAATTTTTTTAAATAAAAAAAAAAAAAACTAAAATTCCATTTAATTTTCTATTGGTTTTATATCTCTTTTTTTGGTGTGTGGCTATTCTCAAGGTCATAATAACCTCATGATAGTCAATTTACATTGAACTCCACTTGTGTGCCATTATTTTCATGTATTTTACATTCACATACATAACATTTACTACTATATGTATATAATAAATCCCACAGTACAATGTGTCTTTTTCCCCATTATGTGGCCAGTTGAATTTTTAAAAAAATTAAAAGAAAAAGGATAGTTTTTTACATCCACCCAAATATTTACAATTTCCAATGTACCTAATTTCTTCCTCAGATTTGAATTTCCATTTAGTATTACAACACTTCAACATGCAGAACTTCCTTTAGCATTTCCTGTGATGCAGGGCTAGTTGTGATGAATAAAATGTTTCTATTTCACCCTGAATTTTGAAGGATATATTAGCTAGATACAGAATTCTGAGTTGACAGGGGTTTTCTGTTGTTTCTTTTTTCAGCATTTAAGATTTAAGATTTTGTTCCATTGTCACCTGTGTTCCACTGTTTGTGATGCAAAGTCAGCTGTCACTGGTACTACTGTTCCCTTGTAGTTAATATATTTTTTCCTGCAGCTATTTAAAAAATATTTTTCTTACTTTTCAGCAGACTGCAGTATGGTCTCTTTGTAATTACCTTGCTTGGGGCTTGCTGAGTTTCTTGGATTTGTCACTTGGCATTTTTTAATAAGACTGGAGAAAATCCAGCTTAAAAGTAGAAAAAATTTGAATATCCATCAGCCTGGTGAGTGGATAAATAAAATGTGCTATATCCATACAATGGAATATTATTTGGCAATAAAAAAAATGAAGCACTGATATGTGCTATAACATGGATGAAACTTGAAACCATGTAAGTGAGGGGCACTTGGGTGGCTCAGTCGGTTAAGCATCCGACTTCGGCTCAGGTCATAATTTCTTATGAGTTCAAGCCCCATGTTCTGAACTGTCAGCACAGAGCCTGGAGCCTGCTTTGGAATCTGTGACTCCCTCTCTGCTCCTCCCCCGCTCGTGCTCTGTCTCTCTCAAAAAGTAAATAAACGTTAAAAAAATATTTTTAAGAAAAAAAAGAAAACATGTAAGTGAAAGAAGCTAGTCACAAAAGACCATATGTATGATTCCATTTACATTAAATCTCTGAAAGGCAAATCTATAGAGATATAACATAAAGTAGATTATTGAGAGCCTAGGGCTGATGGGGATAGGGGGAATATAAGATGACTGCAATGGGTTGCAATGGAGAGTAAAGAAATGCTCTAAAATTGATTATGGAGATAGGTGTATAACTGTGAATATGCTGGAAGCCAATAAATTGTACCTTTTATTTTATTCTATCTATCTATCTATCTATCTATCTATCTATCTATCTATCTACCTATTTATTTATTTATTTATTTAGAGAGAGGAAAAGAGAGAAAGAGCATATGGGGAAGGGGCAGAGAGAAAGGGAAAGAAATCTTAAACAGGCTCCATACCCAGCACAGTCCATGAATTTGAGCCCCACATTGGGCTCTATACCAACAGCTCAGAGCCTAGAGCCTACTTTAGATTCTGTGACTCCCTCTCTCTCTCTCTCTCTGCCCCTCCCCCACTTGTACTCTCAAAAATAAAAATAAAACATAAAGAAAATTTATTATTTTTTTAATAATTTTTTAAAATTTAATGTTTATTTATTTTGAGAGACAGAGAGAGAGAGAGATAGTGCAAGCAGGGGAGAGGCAGACAGAAAGGGAGACACAGAATTTGAAGCAGGCTCCAGGCTCTGAGCTGTCAACACAGAGCCTGACGCGGGGCTAGAACTCACGAGCCATAAGATCATGACCTGAGCCGAAGTCAGATGCTCAACCAACTGAGCCACGCAGGCGCCCACTCCCAAAATTAAAAAAAAAAAAACAAAAACATAGGCAGTAATCTCTTGACATCAGCTGTAGAAACATTTTTATAGATATATTCCCTTTGGCAAGAGAAACAAAAGCAAAATTAAACTATTAGGACTAAACCAAATAAAAAGCTTTTGTACAACAAAGGAAACCATCAACAAAACAAAAAGAGAACACACTCAATGGGAGAATATATTTGCAAATGATATATCCAATAAGGGGTTAATACCCAAAATATATAAAGAATTCATACAATTTAACACTAAAAAAACCCAAATAATCCAATTAAAAAGAGGCAGAAGACATGAACAGATAGTTCTACAAAGAAGATATCCAGATGGCCAACAGACCCTCAAAAGATGCTCAACATCACTCATCATCAGGGAAATGCAAATCAAAACCACAATGAGATACTACTTCACACCTGTCAGAATGGTTGAAATCAACAACACAAGAAGCAAGAGGTGTTGGCAAGGATGTGGACAAAAAGGAACCCTTGTGCACTGTTGGTGGGAATTAAAACCAGTGCCATCATGGTGGAAAACAGTATGGAGGTTGCTCAAAAAACTAAAGATAGGATCACCATAAGATCCAGTAATTCCACTACTGGGTATTTACCCAGAGAAAATGAAAACACTAATTCAAGAAGACAAAAGCACCACTCTGTTTATTGCAGCATTATTTATTAATAACCAGGATATGGAAGCAACTCAAGTATCCATCCATAGATGAATAGATAAAAAAGATATGGTACATATATACAATGCAATATTACTCAGCCATAAAAAAGAATGAAATCTTGTCATCTGCAACACATGGGTGGAGCTAGAGAGTATAATGCTAAGTGAAATAAGTCAGAGAAAGACAAATACCATATGATTTTACTAATATGTGAATTAAAAAACAAACAAACAAATAAGAAAAGAAACAAACAAAAAAACCAGACTAATATACAGAGAACAAACCGGTAGTTAGTTGCCAGAGGGGAAGTGGATTAGGGGATGGGTTAAAATAGGTGAAGGGGATTAAGGGCAGTGAGTAATGTACAGAATTGTTAAATCACTCTATTTTACACCTGAAATTAATATAGCATATGATTAATATGTTAATAATACTGAAATTTTTTAAATAAATAAATAAATAGATTTTTAAATGGCGTATGACTGAATTCTCATAGTTAGGTATAACGAAGTCATAAAAATGGTAGTTTTCTTTTAAATAAGGCTTTATAGCTAACAACTGTTTAACATCTATTATCTCAAGTGATTTTTTTCACAACTCTGAGGTAGTCAGTGTAGGTAGTGTTATCTCCATTTTGCAGATCAGAGAAGTGAGGCTCAAAGATCTACTTTTAGTCCAAGTTAACACATATAGTTCACTCCACCAGGAATTTTAAAGTTGTTTTTTTTTGTGGGTTTTTTTTGTGTTTTTTTTTGAGAGAGAGAGAGTGTGCATGCATGCAAGTTGGGGAGGGGCAGAGAGACAGAGATAAAGAATCCCAAGCTCTGTGCTCTCAGCACAGATGGGCTCTATCTCATGACCTGTGAGATCATGACCTGAGCTAAGATCAAGAGTTGGATGCTTAACTGACTGAGCCACTCAGGCACCCCCACCAGGGTTTTAATTGTAAATCTAGTATTCTTCTATATTATGCTGAAAGGACTAATTCTCCATCTCCCTTTTCTCT
The DNA here is from genome assembly GCF_014898765.1 of Herpailurus yagouaroundi. Lineage (NCBI taxonomy): Eukaryota > Metazoa > Chordata > Mammalia > Carnivora > Felidae > Herpailurus > Herpailurus yagouaroundi. The sequence continues at coordinate 43,771,463 of NW_024412388.1, forward strand.
TCACTCGTTTTTTTCTAGTGTAGAACTTCCTTTCTCCTTTTTCATTGATATATTAAATATCAGAGAGCAAAAATAGAGTCAAAGGCAAGTAGAAATATAATCACTTTCTTTAACTCTGATTCCTGAGGAAATTGAGAGTTGGGAGAACTACCTAATGGGGGCATATTTATGGCATTGTTTTCCCCAAATAATTCTATGGTTACTTCCATTTAGACAAACCAACCCATGAGCAGAGAATAATTTTTAATATCTACTGTATAAAGTCTAATTGTATTTACTGGAAATGCATATGCATTAAAAGTCTCTGATGTGTTCTGCTTAGTTGTCAGGTCCAGTAACTACTTTCATTCCATATAGTTTTCTGTACTAAGGGTTTTGTCTAATTAAGTATGATGTCCTTAATCATTCATTAATATGGATTGATCTTTGGAAAGATCTCTATTTCTGAAAACAACTTAAGGTGAATCTTTTTATGTCTGTGTATCCTCACAGCAGTCCCCACATTAATTTCTCTACTCCAAGGCAGAGTGGGACAAATAACTATTACCTGAATTTTAGGAAGTAAAAGACGAAGGATTAAGAGGCACAGGCAAAAAACAGATATTGAGTTTCGGATTCAAACCTAAAGTTTGACTTATGATAGTATGGTACAAAGAACCCCAAACTAGGAGTTAAAAGACATGAGTGTTAATCTTGACTCCACCTCTTGGTTATCTGTGTAATTCTGAATAAGTCATCTTTACCTCTGATTATCCTTTTCCTCATCTTTACAATGGATTGAAAATACATTTGTAAAATATCTTGCCTCTTATTTCCCAAGCTTATGGTGAGGGTCAAATGACATAACATCTATGAAACTATAAAGCCCTATGCAAATATAAAGTAATACATGCGTGTGTGTGTGTGTGTGTGTGTGTGTGTGTGTGTCCTCAGCTACTTTCCAATATAATTTGAGTTTGATATTTGATGGTCAAATTCAAGCTACTCAACAATTATTTTAAGTAAGTCACAGTATCTGAGTAAGTCACAGTCTCTAACTTGTAGGAATTCATAGTTAAGAGAGGACACAAATATTAAAAATAAATAATCATATAATAAAGGAATAAGGTAATAGAGGTATATAGCAAATTCTTTTACAGACCAACACAAAGGTAAATTAATCTTACATGAGGGCAAAGGGACAGATGTCAGACAGGAGATAACAACTAGGCTTAAAGGAAGAGGTTGAGTTGCTAGAATTTTATCTAGGTACATGGGGTTCACAATAAAACACACACAAAAAAACCACAAGATCTGTGTTATAACTGGCTCTGCCTTCAATAATTAAAACTAGTACTTGAACTCTTTAGACTTCTCTTACCACAAGTCTAAAATAAAACGTTTACCTAAGATAAATTCCTAAATCTTTCCAGCTCTAAAATTATATGATTCTATGAGTCAAACTCTGGCCATTGTACAGATATCAAGAAAGAGAATTCAAGAAAGTAATAAAATGGTCACAACTATTAAAAAAGGACATTTCCCACTAACTACTTTTTCTTGGAATTCAAAAGCCTGAGAATGATATTTATCTCTACCTAGAATAAGCTCTAACACAGTGAAGAGAGGAAATTGGAATGATAACAAGAAGCTGAGAACCAAACAATGCATGTGGATAGCAGGAAGTTAAGCATTCAGTTTAGCAAAGATGTTGCTTAGACCACTAAGGACATAGGCAGTAAATGAGAAGTTACAATGTTTTTATTCCTATAAACTAAAAAAAAAAACTTGGAATAAAATCATAACCAGATATTAAAATGTACTCTTTCATAAAATGAAGTAGTTATTTGTTTGAAGTTTTGCCTTGTTAAACAGCTTCATAAAAAACTATTTGTATAAAAGGTCTGTTTAAGAATTATAAAGAAAGGATCAGAAACCTAAATATACACAACTGAATTGGTTTCAGGAATGGTACCAAAAGTGAATATTGTCAAGTAATATACCTCACCAAACATTTATTAAACTATGTTTAAAAGTTCTGGTTGTTGCAAAGCATAGTCCTAGTACTCAAGGGGTTCACTGACCTACTATCAAGACTTTAAGGAAGAAAAAATAGTAACTCTTACCCATCAATCATATTTTCAGGAGGGTGTTTTTCATCACTTGATGTAGCTAAAATCACTTCCGCCCCCTCAGAGCTCAAACACAGGTCAATTTTTTTCATCTTAAAGTGTTTAATCTGCAAACAAAACAATAATAAAAATAGTAAATTCTTGATTCTCTGAACTTGATCTGAGAAAAGGAAGACAGAGAAAGCCTGTTGCCTAGCACACAGCTTAACAACCAAGCTATTCAACAAGTGAAAGGGACTCTAACGTTTATTTACATAAGTAAACTTCTAACCTCTCCCAGCAGTAATCTGTAAGAAAATGATTATTTCTACTACTCTAACTCCACAGAACAAGACTGACTACTCTGACATCATTTCTCTGATTCTAAAATTAAAAGTCCTCAATAATGATATAGAACCAATTAACAAGCTAAAGTGGCATGAATTAATGGGTAAATTTTTAAATATTTTATTCTCAAATTAGTTAACATACAGTGTGGTCTTGGCTTCAGGAGTAGAATCCAGTGACTCATACTTATATGTAACACCCAATCTCGTCCCAACAAGTGCCCTCCTTAATGCCCATCACCCATTTCCCCCATCCCCATCTACCCTCAGTTTGTTCTCTGTATTAAGGGTTTCTTCTGGTTTGCCTCCCTCTCTGTTTTTATCTTATTTTTCCTACCCTTCCCTTATGATCATCTGTCAAGTTTCTCAAATTCCACATGAGTGAAATCATGTGATACCTGTCTTTCTTCAACTGACTTATTTTACTCAGCATAATACCCTCCAGTTCTATCCATGTTGTTGCAAATGCCAAGATTTCATTCTTTTTCACTGAATTACTGAGTAAATTTAGAAAATTATTTATATTGTTATATTTCTGAAATTTATTTTTTTAATTTTTTAAGTTTATTTATTTATTTTGAGATAGAGACAGAGAGAGTGAGTGGGGGAGGGGCGGAGAGAGAGAGAGAGAGAGAGACAGAGAGAGAGACAGAGAGAGAATCCCAAGCAGGCTCCGCACTGTCAGTGCGGAGCCTGACATGAGGCTCAAACCCATGAACCATGAGATCATGACCTGAGCTGAAACCAAGACACTTAACCAGCTGAGCCACCCACCTAGTGCCCCATATTTCTGAAATTAAAAAAATCTGGAACATGGGGTGCCTGGGTGTCTCAGTCAGTTAAGCATCTGACTTCGGCTCAGGACATGAGTGTGCGGTTTGTGAGTTCCAGCCTTGCATCAGGCTCTGTGCTGACAGCTCAGAGCCTGGAGCCTGCTTCAGATTCTGTGTCTCCCCCTCTTTCGGACCCCCCATGCTCATACTCTGTCTCTCAATAATAAATAAAAATGTTAAAAACATTTTTTTTAAAAAAATCTGGAACATAAAAGCAGATGTTTTTGTGACTGTTTACCCATACATTTATCAACTGAAAATAGCAAACTACATTATTCACAACTTAAAAGGTATCTTACCATCATTATTTTTTTGATGCAGAATATAAAATAAGAGAGAAGACAAGCTTTTGCTTATTTTTAAATTCTACATCAGTCACTTGGGTCATGGGTTTCAAGACATTTCTTTTTTTTTTTTTTTTTTTCAACGTTTTTTTATTTTTGGGACAGAGAGAGACAGAGCATGAACGGGGGAGGGGCAGAGAGAGAGGGAGACACAGAATCGGAAACAGGCTCCAGGCTCTGAGCCATCAGCCCAGAGCCCGACGTGGGGCTCGAACTCACGGACCGCGAGATCGTGACCTGGCTGAAGTCGGACGCCTAACCGACTGCGCCACCCAGGCGCCCCAAGACATTTCTATTATATGGTAATATTTTAAGTTTAATAGAAGTATCCTGAAAAGATATCATTGAGCTCTACTATGGATCCTGGTAGATAAGACAGAAGATGAGACAAGATTCTATCAGATCTCACTCACCTTTCTCCTTGATCTGGTCGTGACAGGGCACAAACCAATATGTAGATGCAAAGTGACTATGAAGCTGAATCTATAAAGAATTAAAAGACAAAGAGTGTTTGGAAAAAGGAGAAAAGCTTCCAATACCCTTCATACTCCGGCCTCAGTCTGATTTTTTTAAAAAGTGAAACTGTTTCAAATAAACAATCAACAAATTACAGAGAATATCACATATGTTAAATAACTATGTACCCACTGTCCAGATTTAATAAATATTAAAATTTTTGCCCATTTCTTTCCTTGCCCAAAGGTAACAGCTATTCTCAAGTTGATAAATACGCCTACTTACTATGTTTTTATACTTTTACCATATATGTATCCATAAATGACATGCACTGTTCTTTTAAAACTTAAATGCTTTCTCTCTCTCTCTCTCTCTCTCTGTGTATATATATCCATATGCTATCCGCTTTTTTCATTCAAGTTTTTAATCGTGTTGATATATATATAAATCTACTTTATTCACTTCAACTGCTGTCAGATCTTTCTCTATTTCTCTAATGATGAATATTTGGGTAAGTTTCCAATTTTTTGCTATTATTATAAACAAATTTGAAATGAGTATCTTTGTGTATGTATCCTTAGCACATGTGGGAGAAAGTCTTTATGATAAAAGTCTCTTTACAGAAGTAAAATGGCAGAAACTTAGAATCAGCATATCTTCAAGTCAATAACTGATAACTAGATGTCTAAATTTTAACAATTTACACTACCATCAACAATGTATGAGAGTTTCTGCTTCCTCATATTCTCACCAATTTGGTATTGTTAGATATTTTGGCTTTACCCAATCTCATCGGTGTGAAATGATATTTCAATAAGGTTATAATTCATATTTATATAATTATTAGTGAGGTTGAATACTGTTTCATATGATCATGAGCCGTTTAGGCCTCCTTCCGTTATTTGCTCTTCCTTATCCTTTGTTCATTTTTCTATTGTGTTGCTTTTTAAAACTTTTGTCGTCCTTTGCTCTTTGATTTATGGGGATTTTTAAAATAAAATATTCTGGGGGCGCCTGGGTGGCGCAGTCGGTTAAGCGTCCGACTTCAGCCAGGTCACGATCTCGCGGTCCGTGAGTTCGAGCCCCGCGTCAGGCTCTGGGCTGATGGCTCAGAGCCTGGAGCCTGTTTCCGATTCTGTGTCTCCCTCTCTCTCTGCCCCTCCCCCGTTCATGCTCTGTCTCTCTCTGTCCCAAAAATAAATAAAAACGTTGAAAAGAAAAATTAAAAAAAAAATAAAATAAAATAAAATATTCTGGATACAAATCCTTTGTTATATTTGTTGCAAATATCTTCTACTCTGCAGCTTGATTTTTCTTTTTAACTTTGTGTGTGTGTGTGTGTGTGTGTGTGTGTGTGTGTACGAGTTTTCCTACCCCTACTTTTTATTGCTTAACTATAACATATAAACAGAAGAGAACACAAATCAGAAGTATGTAGAGCAATAAATTGTCACAAAGTTAACACACCCAGGTAACCAACACCCAGGTAAAGAAATAGAATATTATCAGCACTTCAGAAGCCCTTTGCATGCCCCCTCCCAATCACTACCCTTCCCACCTTTCCAAGGTTAAGTATGGTCCTTATTTCTTACATTAATTTTGACTGAGATTCATATACATAGACTCATACAGTTTGTACTCATTTGTATCTGGCTTCTTTCATCATTGTTTTTGACACTTACCCATATCACTGTGTCATAGACTTGAAGTGCAACTAAGTAAAGATGCAATCCAGCCCCAACCCAGCTCAACCTCTAATAAAATCAAAGAAATCGTCCCCCAAGTGGAGCTTCACAGGAAGTTGGGTATGAACTGAAAAGCAAAGAAAGATTTCTGTGACCTTGGGTACTTAGATCCCAAAGCCCTGATGGAGGGGACTGATCTGAATTTAGAGGCAAACTGAATATCTGAAATTAGAGGTAAACTGAACTATTTATTTTTATTTTTTTTTTAAGTTTATTTCTTTATTTTGAGAGAGACAGAGGCAGTGTAAGCAAGGGAGCAGAGAGAGGGAGGGAGGGAGGGAGAGAGAGAGAGACAGAGAGAGAGAATCCCAAGCAGGCTCCACACTGTCAGCACAGAGCCCGATGTGGGGCCTGAACTCATGAAATTGTGAGCTCATGACCTGAGCCGAAACCGAGAGTCAGACGTTTAACCAACTGAGCTGCCAAGGCACCCCTGTAAACTGAAACTATTTAAATAAAACTATAACTCAGTCCAATCCTGAGGTGGACTAAAGTGATCTGCCCCTTATCCTGGCTGCTGGGCAAAGAAAATTGTCTCTCTGGGAAAAAGCATTATCTACTTCAGGATCTATTGTTCTTTTAAACACAACATCCAATATACAAAATCACTTCAGCGGATCTATAGATGACCCAAGTGCTGGAATTACCTAAGATAGCTATTATAAATCTGTTAGATAATTTAGTGAAAAGATGGACAAGGGAATTTTAGCAGAGAAATGGAAACTAAAGAAAAACAAAATGAAAATTCCAGAACTGAAAAGCATAGTAACTCAAATAAAGAATTTATTAGATAGGCTTAGCAACAGATTGGATCCAACATAATAATGGGTCAGTGAACTTAAAGATAGGTCAACAGAAATGATCCAAAATGAAATACAGAGAAAAAATGAAATACAACAGAGCATCAGATACTTGTGAGACATTATCAAACTATTCTGAAATACATGCAATTGGAGTCCCAGAAGGAGAGGAAAAACAATACTATAGAAGGAAAATCTGAGGAGATGTGGCTGAAAATTTTCCAAAATCTATGAAAGGCATAAACCGAAGATCCAAGAAGCTCTTGAATCCTAAGTTGGATAAACACAACAAAGAAAACCCCACCTAGAGGCATCTTTATTGCTGGAAATTAAAGAAAAGATAAAAAATTAATAGCAGCTAAAGCAAAACAACAACAACAACAACAACAACATTACATTTGGGAGAACAAGAATAAAAACTGACTTCTCATCAGAAACAATAGAGACCAAATGACAATGAAATGACATCTTTAAGGTGCTAACAGACAAAATACAGAATTCTATATCCACCAAAAACATCCTTCAAAAGTGAAGGCAAAATAAAGGCATTTTTAGGCAAACAAAAGCTGAAAGAATTTGTTACCAGTAGACCCACACTACAAAAAATATTAAAGGAAGTGCTGTGGGCCAAAGGGAAAGGATTTCAGGTTGAATCCTGGATGAGTGGGAAGGAAGAGCATTGGAAATAGTACATATATTACTAACTTAAAAGACTATTTAAAATTTTTCTTTACCGGGCTAGTATCCAAAATCTATAAAGAACTCCCCAAACTCCACACCCGAAAAACAAATAATCCAGTGAAGAAATGGGCAGAAAACATGAATAGACACTTCTCTAAAGAAGACATCCAGATGGCCAACAGGCACGTGGAAAGATGCTCAACATCACTCCTCATCAGGGAAAAACAAATCAAAACCACACTGAGATATCACCTCACGCCAGTCAGAGTGGCTAAAATGAACAAATCAGACTACAGATGCTGGCGAGGATGTGGAGAAACGGGAACCCTCTTGCACTGTTGGTGGGAATGCAAACTGGTGCAGCTGCTCTAGAAAACAGTGTGGAGGTTCCTCAAAAAATTAAAAATAGATCTACCCTATGACCCAGCAATAGCACTGCTAGGAATTTACCCAAGGGATACAGGAATGCTGATGCATAGGGACACTTGTACCCCAATGTTTATAGCAGCACTTTCAACAATAGCCAAATTATGGAAAGAGCCTAAATGTCCATCAACTGATGAATGGATAAAGAAGTTGTGGTTTATATATACAATGGAATACTACTTGGCAATGACCAAGAGTGAAATACAGCCTTTTGTAGCAACGTGGATGGAACTGGAGAGTGTTATGCTAAGTGAAATATGTCAGCAATCTATGTAAGACAGAGCTTATTTGATCCTGTAAGCCTGCTAAAATCTCTCTAGGCACATTTTTTGTTTTTACTACTTCAAATTCAATTGTTCGCTTCAGGTTTTCCACACTGCCTTGAATCAATTCTGAAATTTCAATTTTGAAAAATACTATCTATTTCTTGTTTTTATATTTATTGGCATAAAGTTCATTTTTATTGTAATTTAAAAATCTAGTATTATAGAGTTGAAAGCCATGGTGAGATTGGTCAAGAAAAAAGGGATATGTTCTGACATTTTCTACTTGTGCCTCTTTTTTTGGCTTTTTTCTTGCATTTAATACTATCGATACCAGAGAACTAGTGTTAGATGCTGTTAGTACTTAGTTTGAAGAAAGATGATAAATTCCGAGAAATACAGATCAATGAATTTGGGTGTTAATTTTCAACAAAATTCTAAAATTAACAAATTTCAGTATTAAAATGATAACCTTGAAAACATAAATAAGAGAGTAGTACAATAGGAAGGAGCAATAACATTAGTTCACAAAGATTATAACAAACATTTCTTGTTTTTTTGATAGAGTCACTACCAATTAGGGACATGTTCTGAACATTTCAACAAAACTTCAGACAAAGCCTCTCAAGATACACATGGACCAGATGGAGAAATGTCGGCTGGGTGACAGGCAGTACTTTAGGTAGATACTTATATAACTCTTTGAGTGGCTATGCTCAAAGAATGATGATTAACGGAACAGAATGAACTATGAAAGACCTCTGTCTTTATGCCATTCAACATTTTTATTAATTAAAGATGGAAAAAGTATGCTTATCAATTTTGCGGATGACACAAAGCTGGAATGTCAACTAATATGCTGGATGACAGAATTAGCACACAAAAAGATCTGAGCAAGGCAGAAAGATGGGGTACGATGAATAATATATTTAATAAGGATAACAATAAACGCCCATACTCAGACTTAAAAAATCAATCACACAAGGATTGGGTCTAGATTGGGGTTGGCAAACTACTGCCTCTGAGCCAAATCTAGCCTGCCATCTGCTTTTGTATGGCCTATCAGCTGAGAATGTTTTTTTATTTTAAGTTACTTTTTAAAATTAAAATAATATCTTGTGATACATGAAAATTATATGAAACCCATACTTCAGGATCCATGAATAGTTTTATTTGAACATGGTCATAGTCATCCATGTATACACTGTCTGTGGCTACTTTTGTGTTACAGTGACTGTCATAGAGATCCAAAGGCTCATAAAGGTGAAAATAATTATTATCTAGCCCTTTACAGAAGAAGTTTGCTGACCACTGATCTAGATATGTATAGGTTTGGTTCACTACAAAGTCACAGTATAGGGCAAGAGTGTACATATCCACCCCCCAAAGGTAGAGGAGTACTATCTTAGACTATAGCAGTAGAGGTAAGGAGGAACTATATCCATCAAAATTTGTGAATACTAACTAAGGACCAGGCATTGTGCTTGCTAGTAATGCAAAGATGACTACAACCTAAGACAAAGATGGTGACTAAGACTTGGCTCTTGCCTTCAAGCTCAGAGTCAAGGAAGATGGACAAACAGGCAACAAGTATTATACTATGTTATGTGTAATAATGTGATCTACATCCAGAATCGTGTTCAGTTCTGGGTAGTATATTTTAAGTAGGACACTGTCAGACTTCATCTTGTCAGTGGAAAACAAAAAGTTCCTGATGATCTATGAATTATCACATGGAGAAAGTTGAAAGAATTAGGAGCTCGAATGTTTCAAAAGAGAAAAATGCGATTAATATCACAAGTGTTCAAAAACGAAAAAAGGATTAGAATTTTTCTTTTACAACTCCAAGAGGGAGAACTGGACTCAACAAATACAAATTTTAAACAGGAAGAAAGACATCACAGATAACTTACTGGCAAAGTAAAGGTTTTAAGTCTTTTCCATCCTTGAAAGTGTCCCAGACAAATAGATAATTTATGGAGGAAACTAAAGAAAGGATTCCTGCATTGGTGGTTCTTTTAGACTGGATCACGTTCTGGGAAAGACAGACTGAGAACAGATAATGAAGGATCTTAAAAGCCAGGTTAAAGTCAATGGGCTCTATCCTATGGTTCTCAATAGGACTGGGGGTAATTTTGTCCCCCAGGAACATATGACAATATTTTTCCTTTTTTCTTAATTACCTTCTTTTTTTTTTTTTATTTAGAGAGCAGGGGAGGGTCAGAGAATCTTAGGTAGGCTTCACACCCAGTGCAGAGCCCTGTGGGGCTTGATGTCATGACATGAGATCATGACCTGAGCTGAAATCAAAAGTCAAGTTGCCTTAACCGACTGAGCCACCCAGGTGCCCCAACAATTTTTAAAGAGTTTTGCTGTCATAACTTGGTGTGTGTGCATGTGTGTGTGTGTGTGCACGCTACTATGGGCACCTAGTGGGCATTTTGTGATGCTTCTAAATATCCCACCGTGCACAGAACAGTCCCCCACAACAAATAATTATCTAGCCCAAAATGTGAATAGTAAAGAAGTGGAAAAACCTTATGGTAATATATTTGGGGGTGGAAATGTGGGGGTTGGAGACTTAAGCAGAGAATATGCTTTAAAAATGTTACGCTTTAGGGAAAAGTATCTAGCATTGATGTGTAGTATATGAATATGGAAAGGATATACGCTAAACGTTCAGTTTTCTTGCCTCACATTATCATCTAAGTTGTCTGAGGGAAGCCAACATGTACTTTAACACAAAACTCATTTCATACCTCCTTATGTCCGTCAATATCCTTCCTATTTCCTGTGTTGGATGTAATTATTTAATGGCAGAACTAGAGTTCTCTTTAAGGTTCCTTTGTTGTGGTTAATAAGAAAGAGGCAAACTAGCCCCAAAGAAACCCACCAGACAACTCCATAGATATGTTGCTTCCACAATTACAAGATGCAGGTTTGCGATGTAGTCTAAACCCCACCCTGGGATACCTTACTCTAAATCAGGTATTCCCTTAGGGCCTCAGTTTACTAAAGGGGGTGCACTCTGAGGTACCATCCTCTGCACCTTTTAAGGTCCCTGACCCTGGACTTCTCTGCTGTCTTACCCTGTACTTTAAACCCAGGGCGACTTAGCCACCCTTTAATCTCCAGTTCACATGACATTTCTGGTCCCTTTCTGAAAACCTAGAGGAGTCAATTTCGCAGCATCCCTGACTTGGTACTCCCAGGGGCCAACGCCTTCGGCTTGGTATCCCTAGAAAGGCAAACCAGCTGACACTACCTCCTCGCTTCCAACCCAAACCCTTCTCGGTTCAAGGCCATTTCAGGACCTCCGAGGGTCCTAAACACTCAGACTTGATCGCCCCACTCCAAATTGTATAAAATGTATTAAATGAACCCACATCGTGATTTATAATATATGGCTTATGTACCAGTTGAGAGGTTATTTTGGTAGACTTATTAATTTCGATTTGCAATTGTTTTTCCCTTTTGAGAGTGAAAACATCATTTCAGGGCTCAAAAAAGTTCGTGGAATGCCACTGGCGTCTGCGTCAGACTTCCCCCATCCATGTCCCCACTCGGGCCGCCTCTCAGCGCCCTCCCGCCTTCCACCTCCTCGCCGCGCGTCTCCTCGCAATCCTCCCCACTCTCGCTCGCCTCTCCACCAGCTCCTCGCTCTGTCCGCCTCCGTCCAGCCAGGATCCCACCCCCCCAGGTGCCGGCCCAACCATCCCCACCGCCCCGCCGCCCCGCTCGCCTGCGCTCCTGTTAGCTCCAGGCGGGCGGATAGTCCAGGCTCCGGAACCTCCTTTCCGTCCCGCCCCGCCCCGCCGCGCCGCAGCGCGCCCCGGCCCCTAGCCCCGCCCCCTAGCCCCGCCCCCTACTCCAAGCCTCCAAAGAGTTCCCGGGAGCGCGCACTTCTCTACTCGAGCTCTTCGCTCCATCCCACCCACAGGCCCCGCCCCGCGAAATCCGTCCCGGTTCTCAGCCGCGCTCTCGGGGCGCGCTCCCATCTCGACTCCGGGTTCTTTGCCCCACCTCTCCTGCAGGCCCCGCCTCCGAGTTCTCCTTAACTTCGCGGCTAAGCTACGCAGCCCCACCCTAGGGCCTTTCCTCAAAGCAGCGGCCGAGCCCGCGCCGCCTACCCTCCCCCAGCTCATATTAATCCCAGGGGCTTTGTAGGACCCAGGGGACCCGCCCTTACGCGAACACGCATGCGCAATCTCCACCTTTCCCGGATCCGAGCCCTCCGCCCTCAGGTCTCCAGCCCGGGGCCCGGCCCCGCCTCCAGCCCGGCCCCGCCCCTCATGCCGGGTTCCGCGCACGCGCGTCTTCCCAGCCCAGCCTTCTCCCCCGCCCCCGCCAGTCCCGCGGTCCCACAGCGCCAGGTCGCCCCCAGCCCCCTCCCTCCTCCCAACCCCTCTCGGTCCCACCCTCCCTAGCTTTGTGCCCGGGGCGCCGAGCCGCTTCCCCCATCAGCCGCGCTGCGGGAGGAGGGAGCCGCCACCTAGAAGCTGCCGCTCGCAGCCCCGGGCAGGGACACAGGTAGGTGGCGGCCGCGGGCTGGGCCGCTCACGCAGCCCGGGGCTGCGAGTGGGGGCGGGGGCGGGGTGTGAGGGAGGGGCGGACTGGGGGAGGGGTAGACCGGGAGGGACGGGGTTGGGGTGTGGTTTGGGTGAGAGGTGTGAGGATGAGGAGATAGGGGTATGGGAGATGGGTTTACGGGTGGGGTCGGGGTGCCGTGGTAGGGCAGTTGGGGGCAAGGTGGGAGAAAGGACCTGGGTCACTTTGGGCGGGCTCGGGGAGGGGCATGCGTGGGAATTGAGGGAGGGGTGGAGAATTGCGGTACCGAGGAAGGGGAAAACGAAGTGGGATTTGAGGGTTGTAAGAAGAAAAGGATCAGGATTGGAATAGAAGGGGTGGGGTCTTGGGGGTAGGGGAGAAAAGTTGGGGCTGTGGATTATGAAGTTGGGCGTTGTGAGGCGTGAAGGAAGGGGACTTTGAAGGTTATCGACAGAAGACAAGAAAAGGGATGGAGAGATTGTCGTCCTAGGAGAGGGAATCCCAGACAGTGGGAGGAAGGGAAGAATACTTGGCGAAGGACAGGGGAATCTATGGGGGTGGAACAGTGTGGGGAAGGAAGGAGAGGCAGGTGGAAGTGGAATAAGGTGTTTGGGACCGAGAACCTTATTTCACAAGGGCCATGGAAGGACTGGAAGGGCCTGAGATGTGAGAAGTCAGGGCAGGGATGCTGGGAGTGGATGAAGGGAGTGAGGTGAGGATTTGGGGTGTAGAGATTGGGTTGTGTGTGAATAGCTCTAGAGTTGGCAGGTAGAAGAACTTTAAGAGTGTCAGGATGTAGAAGAGATTGGCCTGCTCCTGGAGGGAAGTAGGGAGCTGGGTGTGGTGTGAAAGGAAAGGGTAGGGGTGAAAAGGCAGGTAGGAAAGTGCTGGGGGGAGGGGCTGTGGGAATGCGAGGAGTTAAAAATTGAATAATGGTGGTGACACAGAACAATGCAGGTAAGGCTGTTAGTTGGTTATTGGTGGTTTGAAACTAGTTTCTGTTCAAATTTTGGTGTGGAAATTTTCTCAAGAATACTGCATTTTCAAATAAACCAAGGGTGTCTGCAGCCTTGGGATGAAGGCCATGGGTTGACAGATGTTTTCCTGGTGTGTGGATGTGGGTAATTTCTGCCCTGGCAGAGGGAGGAAGGGAGGCCTCAGTGTAGCTCTGTCCTGGCTCTGTTCCCACCAACTCTTCAGATGTCCACTTTTTTTTTTTTTTTTAATCTCCTCTCTGCCCACCCCCCACCCAAGCTTAAGCCAGTGAACACCAGAAGGATCAAACAGGTGGGTGAGATTAATTTTTAACATCTTTTTTTAATCCTTAAGGCTGATGTCATATTTTTATTCTTGAGAGACAGTATCATGCAGTTGAAAGAGCTTGAGCTTTGGAGTAATACAGCCTTGAGATTGAATTCTGGCTCTGCCATTTACTAGCTCTGTGCCTTAAGTAAGTTCCTTTACTTCTCTGGGCCTCTTTACCTGTTAAGTGGCAATCCTGATCTCAAAGGATTGTCAAGGGCTACATGAGATCACTTAATAGAGTACCTAGCACGGTTCTTGACATCCGGTCGGTGCTTAATAAATGGTAGCTATCACACCCAGTATCGTCATCATCAGTATGATTTATTCTTAGGGGATTGTTACTTTACCTCCTAAAATTAAGGAAAGTGTTTACTTCAAATTAGAGAGCCATAGACTCAGCTCACATGTTTAATCCTGTGACTTCTGTCTCCGATTCCTTCCCTCCAGTCCATTTGCGTGGGATGGTCCTGCTTTTTGCTTGGTAAACTGGTTGCAGGTTGTAAAAAGTTGCCATGTTTAGTTATGAGTTATTTTTGTTTTTGCCTCTTATTTAGAGGCTATAAAGAACTGAGTTCTTAATGTAGTAAGGTTACATTTTTTTCATTTGATGAAATGATACGTTTTGTGATAACTTTGGCTCATTTGTGGTGACAGAATAGAACACTGTTGTAATATTTTCTTTTTCTAAAGTTTATTTTGAAAGAGAATGAGTGAGCAGCAAAGGGGCAGAGAGAGAGAGAGGGAGAGAGACAGAATCTCAAGCGGACTCCATGCTGCCAGCACAGAGCCCAACATGGGCCTCGAACTCATGAACCGTGAGATCATGACCTGAGCTGAAATCAAAAGTCAGACACTTAATCAACTAAGCCACCCATGCTCCCCATGATATTTTTCTTTTTTTTTTTTTTAATTTTTTTTTTTTAACATTTATTCATTTTTGAGACAGAGAGAGACAGAGCATGAATGGGGGAGGGTCAGAGAGAGAGGGAGACACAGAATCTGAAACAGGCTCCAGGCTCTGAGCTGTCAGCACAGAGCCCGACGGGGGGCTCGAACTCACGGACCGTGAGATCATGACCTGAGCTGAAGTCGGCCGCCCAACCGACTGAGCCACCCAGGCGCCCCCTCATGATATTTTTCTATGAGGTTGTGTGGTTTACAAAACTGCCTCTCTGGAGACCAGCTGGGAGACCATCAGAATACCTTGTCATTCTGTTGATCTAATATAAAATATAGTTAATACAGATCTCACCTAGACATTCTTACAGATACTAGTTATTTTAATTTTCCAGTTTGTGTGGGATTTTTGCCATGGTATAGCACAGGCCCTGTTGCCTGAGGGCCCATTTATAATAGACCGTCGTGTAAAATGGCCAGGCATAAGTAAAACCAAGTACAGAAGCTTGTCTTGTCTTTATGGTTCTTAACCTTGAAAGGTTTAAACATTAATTCTTAGCTCATTCTATAGTACCTCACAAAATCTCCGGAAGCTTCTTATTGGGAGAATGTGAGATGCACAAAGTTAGTAGTAGAAATCAAAGGTTACCTGGATTTCCTGAACCAAGGTTAGTTACTCAAGTACCTTCAATTGAAGAGCAGAGGAGCCTTGGGGCTTCTGGACAGATAATGTAGGTTTACTTTTCAGGAAATACTGGGTTTTTCTTTCATCATTTAGAAAGATAACTAGCATTTGATGAGTACTTTAGAGGTAAAATATAGCCAGAACTATGCCATTTTTGAACGTGATCGATGCAAAGAGAGAAGCTGCCAGGATTGGGGGCAGCCTGGGTTAGCATCCTTACTCTGATCCCAAGTTGCTTGTGCCCTCTGCTGGATGGAATCAGACTTTTCTGATTTTCACCCGAAGTGGTCATTCATCCATTTGTCCATTGAACTCCAAAGTTTGTGGAACACCCTGTTGGGGTGAGAGTTAGGGGTAATACGGATGGGCACACCCTGTTTCATTGTCAGGGAGCTTATAGTGTGCTGATTTATTATAATATGCTATCTTCCATAGAATTTGCCTTTCTCATATTACAGTCAAGTCATTCTTTTTTAGGGCCATGCCGGATGACAAATTTCTGATCCACAGGTAGAGTAGGGCTCTAAATGTCCAAATCCAGGGATAGAGACTGAGGGGCTCTGCTTTGTCTCCTCATCCTCAAGATTAAAGTCTGTGAGGTTGAAGGGGCCAGACACTTATCTCTACTGGATGAAGAGCTTAGAATAAGAGAGGCATTTCCTTAGCAGCAGACACTGAATACTGGCGAGAGTATGGGTTGGAAGAGCTGGCACTGTGACAGGAATTTTTTTTTCTGGGTTTTAGATTTTTTTCCCCCTGGTAGTACCAGTAGCAATATACTCCCATCGTCTGCTTTGCTTCTTCCACCTGCAGAAGGGTCTGGCAAGTCGGGGAGGAGCCTGCAGCTGTTGCCTAGAAGAGGAGCTGGCTCCTAGCAACAGTATCATCAGGCCCTGCAGCTCAGAGCACTAAGTCTGTCCCTTTGAGGTCTCACCCTTCCTTTCATTCAGTCCAGCAAGTATCTGTTGAGGGCTTACTCAGTACTAGGCCCTGTGTTGGGCCTGGGAAAAAGAGACGAATCCATTCAGTGTCTTGCCTTCAAAGAGCTCATAGCTCTGAGAACATTAGCAAGTGAACAGACATAGTACACAGTGCTACATGCTATATAGAGAGAAGGAGACACTGGCCCTCTGGGAAAATCAGACAGGCATGCACTGGTGCAGGGGTTAGTGAAGATTTCCCAGGAGAAGGATGGTGGTTGAGCTCGGTAATGAGAGTAAGGCTTAACTAGGTCAGAAAAGCAAAGAAGGATGTTCCAACCAAAGACAGCAGAATGGGCAAAGACCATTGGGATAAGAGAGCACAGCCAACTTACTTATAGTGTGGCGTGGCTGAAGGTAGGGCATAAGAAGATGGGCAGGAAAAGGTGAGGCTGTCAGGCTAGGCAGGGCCCTTCTTTCTGATGTGCTTTTATACACATAATTATCCTCCAGAGAAACATGGATTGCACGGATGCGCACAAGCAGGATCACTGTTTGATCTCCAGAGACTCAGCATTTTTGATCACTGATTTGTTTGCTTTTACATGGCATCAGAGCTACATCCCAGCCCTGCACGGATGCAGAAGAAGCTGGGTTAGCTCAGTTTAAAAGCCAGAGTCTTTTATTTATTTTAGAGGGAGAGAGAGAATCCTAAGCAGGCTCCATGCTCATTGCGGAGCGGGATGTAGGGCTTGATCCCATGACCCTGGGATCATGACCTGAGGCAAAATCAGAAGTCACTTAGCCTAACCAACTGAGCCACCTAGGTGCGGAGAGAGTCATTTAAAGATAAAGGCAGCTATTTGACATGTATAAATTTTTTTCTAAGTTGCTGTGGAAATGATGATCAAACACTTTCGTTTAACATAGCAATTTCTCATGTATTTTTGAAATCTCACAGTGTCTCAGGAAAACAGATATTCCAATTGATGCTTGAGCACAAAATGTCACCCATAGGATTGCATAAATGCCCACTGTTTTTGGTATTTTGCCTTAGCTCAAAAGTATCTAATAGAACCTTAAGAGATAATGATGTTTCCAAGGAGTAGAATAGCTTTCTTTTTAGCTCTTGTGATGGAGGTCTTTCTTTGTAGATCCAAAAAACCGTATTGCTCGTGGTCTATGTAAGGGTTAGCAAATGAGTAAACTCTAGTTCCACAAATATCTGCTCAGGGACTGTTATATGCCAGAGCACTATGTTAGGGAGTCTGGATGAATTAAACACGGTCCCTCTCCTCAAGGAGCTCAAACCAGTAGAACACAGGCCCAGAAATAAATCAGTAGTGGAACACTGAGTCAACAAAGATGTGGAAGGTGCCAAGGTAGCAGGGGAATTATTAGTTGCTGGTCTTTGTTCTGTGCATAAATATATTTTTAAAAACAAATAGTAAATTTCTCATGTACTGTTTGTAACTTTCAAATCAGTAAAAAAATTTAGGATTTTAATGACTGCATACGTTCCATGGTGCAGATGTATCATAACTTATTTAATAACACCCCTGTTGGACATTTAGGTTGTTTCCAGTTGTTTTGCTATTACCAACTGAGCTGCTATGACTTTCCTTGGAAGTGACTCTGCGTGCTTCTGTAACTTCCTCAGGGTGAATGTTAGATATAAGATTTGAGCTGGCTTTTGAAAGATGAGTGGGAGTGCACCAGGTACAAAGAAAAGGGGGAAAGTAAGAAACGGCGTTCCAGGTAGAGGCAATAGAGGCAGCCTTCATTGCCAGAGTTCACAGGCAACTGGTAAGCTTTGTTTCCCCAACCAACCAAAGGGCCTTCCTGGTAGGCTTATAAAGCTCTGGGCACAGCAAGATGAAATTACATGTTACAAATGGCATTTTAATTGGATTGCTTCCTTTGTGCTTTGCTTTTACAGTTGCAACCAAGGCAATGTCTTACTACCTCAACTCAGAAAACCACCTGGACCCAGGACCTATCTATGTACGAGAAAACGGTCAGCTACACATGGTCAATCTGGCCTTGGATGGTGTCAAGAGTAGCCTGCAGAAGCCAAGGCCTTTCAGACTGTTTCCCAAAGGCTTCTCTGTGGAGCTTTGCATGAACAGGGAAGATGATACTGCACAGAAAGAGAAGACTGATCATTTCATCTTTACATATACCCGGGAGGGGAATCTTCGGTACTCTGCCAAATCTCTCTTCAGCCTCGTCCTGGGCTTTATCTCCGACAATGTTGATCATATTGATTCCCTTATTGGCTTTCCTGAGCAGATTGCTGAAAAGCTGTTCTCTGCTGCAGAAGCCAGACAGAAATTCACAGAGCCAGGTGCAGGGCTGAGGGCTTTACAGAAATTCACTGAGGCCTATGGAAGTCTGGTGCTTTGCTCCCTGTGTTTGCGAAACAGGTGGGTGTTCCGATTGGGATATCGAGTATTTTATTGGGTGTGTTAATTCTTGTCTAGTGCTCAGGCTTTGTGGGCTTGGGGGCTTCCCCCATCAAATAGCAGTTCAATTTAAAACTTCCAAATACAAAGTGGCAGACCATTTTGAGAAAAATCACTCTTTCTCGCTCCCTACCCCCACCAGAAAACAGCTTTATTTTGAAATCTCTTTGCCACTACTTGACTGCTACCACTCTTCCATTCAGTAAAAAAATAACTCATCTACCAACTCCTCCCCCACCCCCAACTTTTCTAGTGTGAGAAAACAGAAAAGACAAAGAATGTGATCTGCCAAATATCTCTTGGTATGCTCTTGGGGATGTGAAGATTAGGAACCAGAGTTCTGGGCTCTGTTCCAGTTCTCAGACCTCTAGATATTGAACATTAGATAAAAAGGAACTTTAAAATAGTGATTAAAATTGCGAGTATCCTAAAGTTTGGAAATTTTCACATAAGATCTGTTCACCTTAAAAATAGAAACTACCAGTTATTTTATCAGCAGAAGATGGGTTTATTCAGGAATAAAAGAGAATTGCAACCTGGGACAAACAAGCTATGGCAAAACCACAGGCAAGTCCAAGGGAACAAAGGAGAGGCATACTTTTTTTTTTTTAATTAACTTATTTGAGAGAGACAGACAGACAGACGGTGAGCAGGGGAGGGGCAGAGAGAGAAAATCCCAAGCAGGCTCCACACTGTCAGTGCAGAGCTTGATGCAGGGCTCAAACTCACAAACCATGAGATCATGACCTGAGCTGAAATCAAGAATCAGAAGCTCAGCCAACTGAGCCGCCCAGGTATCCCAAGGCATACTCTTTTAAGGAGAAAAGGAAGGTGGGAAGGTTGTTTGGAACTAAAAGTCATTGGAGTAAGCTAGGAGTTCAAAGTGTGGTGACTTTTCATTGGTAAAGCTATTGCCGGGATGGGGGGCGGATGATGAGGAAAACAGTTTCTTTACTGGCTGGGAGTAGTAGAATAGGGTTTGGGTGAAAGGT
Source organism: Herpailurus yagouaroundi (assembly GCF_014898765.1). Lineage (NCBI taxonomy): Eukaryota > Metazoa > Chordata > Mammalia > Carnivora > Felidae > Herpailurus > Herpailurus yagouaroundi. Next base: position 43,791,260 of record NW_024412388.1, read on the forward strand.
CAAGTCCATTTAAGGTCAAGCCTCACTCTTTCTGTTGGGTCCACTATTGACTCCTAGTGATAGGGCTTAAGAGCTCCCCCTGCTGAAAACTCCCCTCTTCATTTTAGTGAGGCTTCCCATGACTCATTTTCACAGGTCCCAACAGCAACCCTTGTGACTTGCCTTTGCTCATATGCTTTTATTGATTGATTTTTTTTTAAATTTTTTTACAGTTTTATTTTTGAGGGAGAGAGAGCAAATGGGGGAGGGGCAGAGAGAGAGGGAGACACAGAATCCAAAGCATGCTCCAGGCTCTGAGCTGTCAGCACAGAGCCTGATGCAGGGCTCGAACCCACAGACAGTGAGATCATGACCTGAGCTGAAGTTGGACACTTAACCAACTGAGCCACCCAGGTGCCCCATGCTTTTATTGATTTATTTAAAGTTCTTATTCCATCATGTAAAATGAGAATTTTTTAATAAAAAAAAAAAACTTTAAAAACGTGCATGGAAAATTCAAACACAAACACAAAAAGATATAAAGTGAAACAATCTCCCATTTTATCTTCTATCTTTCCAGAAGCAACTACTATTCACAGTTTTACATCATTCCAGAGATATCTCGCACATGTACACACATCTATAACTCTCCCCTTTGTTATACAAGTGGCAGCATACTGCTTACACTGTTACACACTTTGCTTTCTTTACATATTTTGAAAATCATTAGCCATGAACACCTGTAGATTTAAAAAATTAGTGTGCCACTGTGTGAACTTTTCTTGTGATTAGAAAATGTGAAAGGTAGCTTACTATTAAGATGCACCGCCAATATGACTGTTAAAGCAAGGCTAAGAAGAGCATATACGAGAAGAAAGTCCTACCAGAAAGCATAAGCTAAACTCATATGCTTACAAAAACAAAAAAGAAGCAATCTTTATTTAATTGGCTCACGGAATTAATGGTTTCACCCCAGTCCTAACATTGTACTATAAAAAGACAAGGCATAAACACATGCCGATGAGAGCAGAACCGTGGACTTAGGAACGGAGCAGGCACATTCTAAAAGCTCTGTCTCTGTGCTGTGGTCAGTCACGACCAAACCGGGGGCCGCTGCCAGAAGAAAAAAGAATTACCTTACCTAAATGAAAAAGCCTAAGCAATAGTTCATTGTAGCTCATATATTTAAAATACATTTTACTCCTTCATGTTTTGTTCCAAGTTTTTTATGTTCATTGTAGAAAAATTAGAACAATGAAAAATAAATGGATGATACATACTGTATCTTAAAATTATTTTATAAAGGCAGTGCATATTTGGGAAATACATAAAGCTATAATTTTAAGAAATTCATAAGGCCACTATATGTGGTGATCATTTTCAAATACACACTTGGAAATATACTCTATAACTTGTTTTCTGTTTTTCCCCCATCTACCATTACAGCTAAGGTATTTCTTATGATGGCAAAAATACTTTTTATCCATTTGTGATGTCTGTGTACCGTTATAATTTTCTTTATAATTTTTCAAATTTTCTTAATTTTTTTCTACAAGGAACTTGTATTACTTTTATAATCAGAAAAATGGAAACATTTTTAACATGATTTTTGATTCATGTTTTAGTGTAACAATTCTCAACTTTGTTGTCTTATTCAGATACAAGAGTAAGATTTTCAATTATGGTTCCAAACTTCCCTTCTACTTTAGAATCCCCAAAGGAAAAATAGGAAATGGACAAGAGATTTGGGTTTGCATTTACAATCCAGGGCTGATGCTGCTGCAGAAAGGTTTTACCAGCACAAAAAGAGTTCAAGTCAAAGAGAAAGAGGCTGAGAAAATTAATGAAAATAAGATGATTGGGGATGTTCAGTCACTTGCTGTCTTGGGGTAGGTCACAAAACTGCTTGTCAGAAGAAGCCAGTGTCTTTGCAGCTGGGTCCCAACCGTGTAAAACTATTTCTTCCTTGTGTTGAAAACCCAGTGGTTTGGGTTTTTTTAATTTTATTTATTTATTTTGAGAGGGAGAGAGTGTGCACACTCACGTGCAAGCATGAACAGGGGAGGGGCAGAGAGAGAGAGAGAGAGAGAATCCCAAGCTGACTTCGCCGTCAGCCAAGAGCCCAACACAGGGCTTGATCCCACAAACTGTGAGATCATGACCTGAGCCAAAATCAAGGGTCAGATGCTTAACCGACTTGAGACACCCAGGTGCCCCGAAAGCCCAGTGATTTTTAAACCCACTGGTGGTCACAGGGAGGCAAGTATGTTTTCTTAAAATATCATCCTGGGGCTCCTAGGTGGCTCATTGGGTTAAGTGTCTGACTCTTGATTTCGACTCAGGTCATGATCTCACAGTTTGCGAGATCAAGCCTCACATTGGGCTCTGTGCTTAACAGTGCAGAGCCTGCTTGGGATTCTCCCTATCTGTCTGTCTCTCTTTCTCTCTCTTTGCTCCTTCCTCTGCTCACACTCGCCTGCACGCTTTCTCTCTGCCTCAAATAAAAAAATAGCTACCATTGAATGAAGTTCTATAAGATGTCATGTGTTTTTGGAATATTGTTTCTAATTTTCTTAATAATTCTTAAAAGAAGTAATCCTTTACCCCATTTTCTAGCTGGAGAAATTGAGGATCAGAGAGGTTAAGTAACTTTCTGTAGTCACACAAGTAATTAGCATTGTTAAAATCCAAATTCAGGTGTATCTGACACTAAAATAAGCCTGTGTTCTTTATGTTGCTTCTCCATTACACCATTCTGAACTCTATGGGGCAAATCAGAAGACCAGTGTTGAGCAAGACCCTAGAGCTTTGATCATGTCCTAGATAAGCATCTAGTAGTGTCTGTGGCTTTGTATGTTGGTTTCTCAGCCTTGATTTTGTAATGTTTGTTAATCAAAGTATACATTGTTAGGTCCTTTGCAGATAACCCTTGTTTCAGAATTACTGAAAATATTTTGGTTAATTGATCAAAGGATGTGTGTTTTCCTTTCTCTGATTGCCAGTAATCCCCCAAATCCCCATTAACCCACTTCAACTCTGTGATTGGAAGATGGAAAACAGCAGCTTTATTTACAGTGCAATTAAAATATGTCTGAGTAAATAAGGCTCAATTGTGTACCCAGCTGAGCTCTGTCACCAGGCAGCAGAGAGGGTATCAATGCCCCAGGCCATCTGTACTTAGCAGTCAGGCCAGTGATCAGCTTCAGCACATCTTATTTTGATTGGAAATAGGAAGAAAAGAGATATAACTCCCCTCTTGCCCTCAGATTATTCCATCTTGTTTTTGGTAATTGTGATCCTATTGACAGAAGAGAGAAGTGAGCACTATTAAGTGTCACTCCACTGATCCTAGCATACCATTTTGCAATCGAAACTTTAGACACCCATGGGGAGAATGGATGAGAAAGGCAGTCTCCTGCTACAAGTTAGTTTCCCTGTTCTTTTAGGATCCTCTCCTCTGTTTCCTGTCACACCTAATCCCTTTTTGATTTTTTCTCACTGACATCATCTGAAATAGATGAACAACTAGAAAGCAGGGTGGAGGCCCTAGCCTGGGCTGTGAAATGCCCTTTTGATCTTCTTTTCCTCTCCAGAGGCCTGCCTGATGCTTCCTGATAATAGTTTGGCAAGGTGCTCCAGTGTAATTAAATTGTTTGTGCTCACAGACTTGTCTTAACCATCTCAATTAGACTGAGTCTTTGGAGTCTATCATGCTGCACTTACTTTTGGAGTAAAGTTAATAGGCACAGTGGAGTGAGCAGCTACTGAAGCGTGTGTTTGAATAGAGGAGAGAAAATGTGATCTGCCAAATATCTCTTGGTATATTCTTGGGGATGTGCAGAGATTGGAACCCAGAGTTCCAGGTCATATTCCAGTTTTCAAACCAGTAGATCCTGAGCATAAGGTAAAAGGCAACTTCAAAAAAATGAATGATTAAGTTTTTGAGTATCCTCAAGTTTGGAAATCCTCCCATAGGGCCCAACACCAACACCAAGGTCTGTCTTCTGAAAAAGCAGATATTTTTTCTTGTGTCTTGCCTTTGCTCGTACATTTTTATTTAAAGATTTCATCCCACCATCATGTAAAAAGACTTTTAAGACATTTACTAATTTAAAAACTCAACCTGTGCCCACATAGTAGTTGGTGAAGTCGGCTTATTACATAGTACCTTGTCCTGATAGAATGTTGACTGTTTGACAAAGCCATAAATGGTAACGTTTTAAAAAGAAAAAGTTGTTGATTGCCCTCCATGCCCCACAGATACCTGGTGATTTCAGAAAAACTTGAGGAGATTAAGTCTTTCCGGGAGCTGACCTGCCTGGATCTTTCCTGTTGCAAGCTTGGAGATGAGCATGAACTTCTAGAACATCTCACCAATGAGGCCCTGTCTAGGTATTGACCTGCCACTACTTGTAGATGAATTGTTTTATTTTTTTAAAGAATGTTCCAATGGGATCATCTTGAAGAATGCTGGTTGTTTCCTAATCCTGTGTTTATTTGCTAATTTTTACTCTTTTCTAAAACATTTTCAATCTCCTTTAACTGAGCATAAGCAATATAGATTGGACAGGTCTTAGGAAAGTAAGTTAGCTGGTTCCTTTTATAAATAACCTTTATTTCAACAATGTAGTATAGGAAACTACAGAGGTGAAAATAATTTTGCTCTCAATTTGTCCAGTCCTAGGTTATTCTAGGATGAGATAGTTATACAGGTATCTACAATCATTTTCTTTTATTTTAACTATCATTGAACTATAAACTACTTAAAACGTAAACTACTAAACACTGCCTAATCCTTTTCAAGAACCATAATCTTAAAAAATCACCCAGTTTATACACATTCACAAATAGACCAACTGATCCCGTTAGTCTGGCCAGCAGAAAGGAGGCCAGATGGGTTCTTTGTGGTTTCATAAACATCCAGAAGGATAACAGCATTACAAAGTTAAGTCTAACCAGCTTCCTGGGGCCTGCCTCAGACAGCGACACTACACAGTGCCCCATACAAAGGTATTTTTGTGTGGGGTTAGTAAAGGTTCAGATTTCTTGTGTGGGGGACAGTGGAGCAAATTAATACACAATTTCAGGCTAGCTGGATGGATTGGGTTATGGGTATACCTAAAAATCCAATCTGAAAATCTGGATTCATAAAGCTAGTTAAAATTAGAGGATTATTTGCTTTGCAAAATGAATTCTCATAGAAATTCTTTAATAGACTTTCCTGACATAGAGTGTTTTTGGTTTTCACTTAGGATTTGTCATGAGTGCAGCTTTTGTGTTAAACAGGGTATATTTATTTCCTTCATGAAGTCCCTGTTTACCTCATTTGACCATATACTATTAGTGTCCTCTGCCATCTGAGGTTAGTGCTGCATTGACACTTTGATCCCTAAGTTAACCGTCAGTAAATAGCAACAAAAGATTTTTAGCTGTTAAACGCATTGGGTGTGAAATAACAGGATGTAGAGGATATTTTGTGTTTTAGGTATTTAGGTGAAATTTATGTATGTGGACTTTCTCAAACTCTGTTTCAGTGATTTATGTATGGACTTTGTTTCCCTAGTGTAACTCAACTCCACCTGAAGGATAATTGTTTATCTGATGCCGGGGTGCGGAAAATGACAGCACCAGTTCGAGTGATGAAAAGAGGCCTTGAAAATCTAACATTATTAGACTTATCTTGTAAGTTTTATTAGCAATTATAGTATTTAACGTTGGAAGAATGGCCTTAGAAATCATGTATTTTTCCCCATCAATTTAGAGATGGTAAGATGAAGGGGAGGTGACCCTTCCTAGCTGCCATAGCAAGTTAGTGGCAGAGCAGAACTAAAGCCAGAGGCTCTTGACTCCTGACTATATTCCTTTCCTGTATGCTGCCACGTCTTTAGGATAGGAAACACCTTTCGCAGAGCTAGAGCAAACAATCCTAAAGTTTATATGGAACTACAGAAGACCCCAAATAGCCAAAGCAGTCCTGAAAAAAAGAATAGGAAAAGCCTTTCCACATTCATCTGGTTCACTTACTGTGTACAGACAGAACAGCCTTTCATCATATTCATGGCACATATAAAGGACATGTGGCTCCTCTCTCTTTGAGTTGCTGATCCATGGTGTGTGTCACCTAGGTCTTTTTTTAATCAGTATTTGTCTGATGACAATCTGGATGAATTCACAGTTGTGATAACTTTCTCAGGATTAACCAGATACTGATTTCAGTGGTAGAAAGTTGGTAGAGATCATTTACAATTTAGCTGAGCATCCATTGAATATATAGCAGGTTGGTATGGTGTCAAAAGAATAAAAGGAACAGGGGTTTAAGATCAGAGGACAGTCCTTGCTCTGCTGTATTTTTAGCGGCTGTGTACCCTTGAGCAAGTTATTTAACCTCCTGGGCCTTAGCTTCTGTAGAACAGAAACAATAGTGAATGTCCAGTCTCCCTCCCAGGAAAGCATATTTATTCAGCAAATATTTTTTGAGCATCTAGAATGTGCCAGGCATTGTGCTTATGGCCTTGAGGATTCAAGTAGTACTGTCTGAGTTGAGAAGGTAATATGTGAGAAAGCCTTCTGAAAACAGTGCAAGTTAGTGAGTAGTGGTTGTCCTATGTCTAAATACCTTTGAAAATCTTTTTAAAGGGACACTTGGGTGGCTCAGTTGGTTAAGCGTTGGACTTCAGCTCAGATCATGATCTCGAGGTTCATGAGTTCAAGCCCCACATCGGGCCTACTGCTGTCAGCATAGAGCCTGCTTGGGGTCCTCTGTCCCCGTTTCTCTCTGCCCCTCCTCTGCTCATGCTCATGTGTGCATGTGTGCTCTCACTCTCTAAAACAAAAAGTAAAAACATTAAAAGAAAAAAGAAAGGTTCATAGCTTAAAAATACATATATTTTTAAAATAAATCTTTAACTTTGGAGGTGAAATAACCATGCACAAAGTCTGATAAACCATTTTAATATATGCTCATGTATGCTACTTTCATAAAGCTCCAAATTAAACCGTTTGGGATAACTTCCTGGTTAATTTTTTTTTAATGTTTGTTTATTTTTGAGAAAAAGAGAGAGCGCGCGTGCGAGATGGGGAGGGCCAGAGAGAGAGGGAGACACGGAATCCGAAGCAGGCTCCAGGCTCTCAGCTGTCAACACAGAGCCTGATGCGGGGCTCGAGCCCACAGCTGGTGAGATCATGACCTGAGCCGAAGTCGGACACTTAACTGAGCCACCCAGGTGCCCCCGTTTATTTTTCTGCTAATCCCCAGCTCCTAGAAAGTTAGAGCTGTAAAGGATCTTAAGGGTCATCTAGTATGGCTTTTCCATATTACAGACAGGATAAAGATAAGATCCTTATATTGGTTTTCTCTGCAAAGTTTCCTCACTCAGTACTTTATATTTTATTGTTTGGCATTTTTTCTGAGTTTGTTGTTGGATTTTAGCATTAGTTATACTGTATATTGTAATACAACCTATGTTTCTGGCATCTAGGTAATCCTGAGATCACAGATGCGGGCATTGGATACCTCTTCTCTTTTAGAAAACTAAACTGTTTAGATATTTCTGGGACAGGGCTCAAGGTAAGACATTTGCTCCCTTCTCTTATTTCTCCAGACTGACAATTAGATATTTTTGGCTCCTGCTAATTGGTGTTTAGAAAGAACTGGTATTTATGATAGTACTTATTTCCTACTGCAAGTAAGCACGAATTGACCAGATGTGTGTGCATTCTTATTCTTTCCCTCATAGGACATCAAAGCCATCAAACACAAGCTCCAGACTCATATAGGCCTTGTCCACTCCAAAGTGCCTTTGAAGGAATTTGATCACAGTAACTGCAAGACAGAGGGCTGGGCTGACCAGGTACTGCAGCTTTTTCTCTCCCACAGTGAGAAGTCCAAGTGCTTCAATCAACACTTTGAACAAACATTAATCCTCTTGGTAGTCTGAATGAATGGCCATCTTCGTGTCAAATCGGAGACACTGATGGCCTTTAACTGACCCAGCTACTTAAAGCAAGGTGTTAGATGCTGATCCTTAAATCTCTTGCTCTGGTCACTAGCTTGTGTCTCATCTTTATTCACCCTGGGAGAAAATGCCATGTTATAAACAACTCAGAAAAAAGCATATTCTGGCTTGCTATGCAAAAAAGCAATATGACCTAACTTTAGGACAAATTCCCTTAGCATGTAGATAAATGCTGAAAAGAGAATAAGTTACACTGTTTAGGATTCAAATCTGATTCTTCTCCTTAGTTTGGACCAATTTCTTAACTCTTAGAGTCTTAGTGAGGACATACCTTTTTCTGTCCTCTCACTAAGCAAACCCTCCCATTTTCAACTTCTTGGCTTTGATTCTCTCATGTCTTCTTGGTGGTCTTCCTCAACTTGGTAAAGTATAGACCTAAATAGGAAGTCAGAAGGTAACCGAGTAGTAGAGCACCAGTAGACGGCAGCTTGCCTGTAGCTCGTGCCTTTCTTCCTCACACACTTTAATATTTCTTGGTGGAGGCCTAGAGGACCCACCAAAATGTTTTGTTCTGAATTCCTCCTTGGCTCCACTATAATGCATGATGGTGGACCTATCCAACTGCCTAATTGTAGCATCACCTCCCTGTAAGTAATCAAGAAGGGGTGAGTCAGTATTTTAGGAACACTTTGACATTTGTCCAGAAAACGTTATGCTGAAATAATCACAACAGTGCATTGCCAGAAGGTTTGTAGCACTGAATGAATCCTATATGTATCCAGTGGACTTGGGGCAGATGTGGGATAGTCAAACAAAGGTTTAATGAAGTTTGGGTAGCACATGATATGGTGGAGTGAGCATAGGCAATGGAGTCAAAGAGACAGGAGTTTGGGATCCTGGCTGGACAGCCCAATAGCTACATGACTTAGGCGACTTGGATTTGCTGTTTCTTCATCTGTAAAATGCAGAAACCAGGACCTCTCTTAAATAGCTTAGTGAGGATGAAGTAAAATACCTAGCATCCTGGCCTGAAGTACAGGTGTACCATGGAGATATTGTGGGTTTGGTTCACATCACCTCAATGAAGCGAATATTGTAATAAAGCAAATCTTGCAATAAAGCAAGTCAAATGAATTTTTTGCTTTCCCAGTGCATATAAGATTTCTGTTTATACTGTAGTCTGTTAAGTGTGTGACAGCATTATGTCTAAAAAAGTAAAGTACGTTACATTAATTAAAAATATTTTATTGCTGAGACATGCTAGCCATTGTCACTTGAGCTTTCAGCAAGTCATTGTCACTAATGACCATAACAAATGTAGTAACAATGAAAAAACTTGAGGTGTTACAAGCGTTACCAAATTGTAACACAGAGACGTGTAGTGAACAGATGCTGTTGGAAAAATGATGCAAATAGACTCGCTTTATACAGGATTGCCACAGATCTCTAGTTCATAAAAAACAGTATCTGCTAAACGTAATAAAGCAAAGGTCAGCAAAGAGAGGCGTGCCTTTAAGTTGATGGGACTCCTTCATACACACAGCTTCAGGCCATATCCCCCTGAGCAGGCCCCTAAAGCATGGCAGCAGCATTTTACCCATCTCTTGCTGATCCCCACTGAAATGTTTCAGGCTGACTCCAGTCTCCTGCCTCGTTCTCCCCAGGTGACACAGAAAAATGATGGCCGCTAACAGGAGTCCCCATACTGCTCTATCAATGTCTCAGAATTTTTCCATTTCTTCAACCATATCCTACTTCCCTCCTATCCAAGGGGTCAAGTGTGCCACTTTATTCTAGGGATAAGCATGTCAGTGTTTGTTTTTCAGTTACAGTCCCTGAGATCTCCACATTTCTCTGGTATAGGTCACTAACAGTTATTTTCCTCTGCTGCCCCACCCTTCAATTTTCAGTCTCATGCTTTGTTGGCCGCTTTCTTTCTGTGTATAAACATGAGTTACCTTTTTTCTAACATGTTCTTCACCCCCCCCCAATGCAGCCGTGAATTGGTTTCTGCGATCTTGCCCCCCTCCTCATTGCCCACTCAGCTCTTACTCCCTTGTAATCTAGGTGTCTGGTCTCCGCTGCTCTGCGGTGGGTGTTTTCTTGAAGGTGGCGTGTGATCTCATTCTCCATCTTGCTCACTTTTCTGCAGTACTGGTATAAACATATGTGCCTTATGCCTTCCTCTCCTGTCCTTTCTCCTGACTCCTGCTCGCTTCTCCCTCTAGTTCTCGCTGATTCCTCACTTCCTCCTCCCTTCCTCTGTTTTCTCTCACTCTCCTGGTGATGTTAACTGATCTTAGCACCTTAACTGTCCCTGCAGGGAAGATTTTACCTTCTCTGACACGTCAGACTTCAGACCCGTTCCTAAATAGTGTCCATAAATCTCTACCGTGCACCCCAGATTTAATGTGTCCAGAACCAAGCTCATTTTCCTCTTTCCTTTCCCCTAGCAGCTCTTCCTCTTGATATTCTTACTAGTGTTAGCGGAAGCACTCTTTTCCTGATTGCCCACTGAGTCACCAGGTTTGGTTGATCCTGGCGTTCTCTTGGATCTGACCCGTTTTCCACAATCAGGAAGTTATCCTGGAAGGGATGATACCTGGTATTCACTGAGTGCTTCCTGCGTGCCAGACACTGCTAAACCCCTCATTTAATCTTCCCAAGAGCCTGGTGTGGTATATACTGACCAAAGAATCAAATCACTTGCTGAGGGTACCCTGGCTAGTAAGTGGAGGCACTAACTCTGGGTCTGTATTCTTACACTCTTGTGCTGTCCTGCCTCTGTGTCCTGAAATGTTTTCTTCGACTTTCTTTAGGATCGTTTCATTGCATACTGTAATGACAACTGTCAAATTAAAAGTTCTTGTTACTTGTGTGTGTGAAACAATCGCTTACTTTGTTTATGTATATTTTATATTCAGCCAAGTTTCCGAAAGAATTTGTAGTAGTTTATAATAAAAATATATTTGTAACAGATTTAAAAAACGGAAACTGATCATGAAAGATGAGAATATGGAAACATGGGCATTTTACGTACAAGAGTTTGAATTGTATTTGGTATATTTAAGGCATGGAAGTGAATCTAGGAACATGTGAAAAGTATTATGACTAAGGTTTTACATTTTATTACTTAATTTGAGAATATGCACTTTTTTCTAGCTTGCAATAGAGATGAAAATAGGGAATCAGCTTCATAGATTTTTCCTGAGTCATGGAAACACAGATATCCAACATGTTTGTATTCTGATCACCTTAGGTGTTAAAACAGAAAATCCAGGCTTGACTTGGTTATTCTTACCACCTGTCATCTGAAGTAAGATTACCACAGGGATTTGTGTTTCTGGAAAGGGAGCTAGAGGAAACAAGGAAAACTTGAGATTTTGTTCGGATTCAAATCTTTCCAAATGCATTTTAGATTGTTCTGCAATGGGAGCGTGTGACTTCGGAAGCTGTGAAGCCACAAGAAACCGGGGAGCCTCGAACAGCAGCTCAACACTTCTGTAAGAAATTTCCTTTTCTTTGGAGTTTTTGCCCTTAGGTTATTTGCACCCTTAAAGCAGTTAGCCCATCTTAACCCAGTGGGAAAAGTAATTATGATGGTATTGACTTAAAGAGATCATCAAAACTTGTATTGTCTCAACATGCTACAGCGTAAGTTCACACTTAGCCTCAAGCACCTACACCAGGAAAGTAGTTTATTAAATGTACGTGTGTGTGTTTGTATGAATATCCCATTTTGTTTCAAAAAAGATTTGCAGTGGCACACAAGTGGATAGAGCACAGAACATTAAAAAAGGAATTAAGTGTAACCAAAAGATAGAAGCAACGCAGGTATCCATCAAAAGATGGAATGGATAAGGGTACCTGGCTGGCTCAGTCGGTGGAGCATGTGACTCTTGATCCCTGGGTTGTGAGTTTGAGCCCCAAGTTAGGTGTAGAGATTACTTAAAAATGAAATCTTTATTTATTTTTTATTTTTTTTAACGTTTATTTTTAAGAGAGAGAGAGACAGAGCATGAGTGGGGAGGGGCAGAGAGGGGGGAGACACAGAATTTGAAGCAGGCTCCAGGTTCTGAGCTGTTAGCACGGAGCCCGATGTGGGACCTGAACTCACATACCGCAAGATTGTGCGTGACCTGAGCCGAAGTCGGATGCTCAACTGACTGAGCCACCCAGGTGCCCCAAAAGTAAAATCTTTAAAAAAAAGAAAAGAAAGATGAATGGATAAATAACATGTAGTATTTCCATATAATAGAATATTAGCATTAAGACAGAAAGAAGTTTTGACATAACATGGATGGAATTTGAAGAGATCATGCCAACTGAAATAAGCCAGTCAGAAAGAAACAGGTTATATGATTCCTCTTATAAGAGGTTCCTAAAACAGTCGAGAGAAACAGAAAATAGAGTAGTGGTTGTCAGGGACTGGCGGGGAGGGAAATGGGGAGTTATTGTTTAATAGGTATATCATTTCATTTTGCAAGATGATAAAGTTTTGAAGAAAGATGGTGATGTTTGCACAACAATGAATGTACGTAATGCCACAGAACTAACTATACACTCAAAAATTATAAAAGTGGTAAAGTGAGGTTAAGTATATTTTATCATAATTTTTTAAAAGAGTTAAGGGATGAAATCAAAATGAAGGAAAAATAAAGGTAGCAAAATAAGAATTCAGGGCATACCAAAAACTATAGAATAAGGTGGGATCATTTGCTAGAGTGTGCCACAAATTTGGCTCTTTTTTAGAAGACAAGAGTCCAGATTTTGAAGAATAATAGGGAACATTTTTTGAGCGTTTACTCTGTGCCGAACATTGAGCTGAACACTTTATATGTTGCTTCATTTATCTCCACATCACCCTCATAAAATAGGATTTATATCCTTATAAAGCTGAGAAAATTGAATCTCCGAGAAGCTGCTTGCCCAAGGCCACTTATCCAGAAGTGGCAGAGCTGGGATTTGAATCCAAATCTGTCCTACTCCCACATGAGTACACACCTCCACCCTGTGCCAGTGCACATGCCACTGTCCCTCTGTAGGGCATTCAGAAGAGAATAAAATTAATCCAGACCTCTGCCTGTTAAGGCCTTTGTCGTTTTCCTTGGATCATCTCTCTGGACTTGGGCAGGCATTAGCACACCAGCATAGTCAACTCGTTGCCCCTCCCTCTGTCACCCTCACAGATGGCAAGCGGGCTCGAACAGAAGCCCCTGTGAAGTGTGCCCTGGCAGATACCCACATGAACTCTTCTGAGAAACTCCAGTTCTATAAAGAGAAAGCCCCAGACTGCCATGGGCCACTATTGAAGCGTGAAGCTGTCTCAAGCCAGGAGTCAAAGAAGAGCAAGAAGAGAGCTTTTGAAGAGCCAGAGAAGGAACAGAGCAACTCTTCACAGTCTTCAAAGCAGAAATACGTGTGTCTTGCTGTGGAAGACTGGGACTTGTTAAATTCCTACTGATTGGTAGATAGGAGGAGGTGACCTCTTTCCCCCTACACTTATGTATGAGGAAAGGGGGCTGATGGTGTTTTCCTTTTTGTTTGACTTTACCTATGGCATTAGCATAGCAAGTGGATATTTCTACTTTTGTGGTGGGGGAGGGGAATGCTATGGAAGTATGTAATAATTTCTAATGTATATTTTCAATACATAGTAATTTTTTCAAATAAACGTTTTTGCTGTCCTTAAGTTCTGCTTGTGAAATGTAGACTGGAGCTATAGGAAACATCACTTTGGTTTGGGATAGGAGGCCAAGTGAATTAACAAGGCGGCTTAGCATGATTTGTTACTACAGGGTGACCCAGCCAAGAGGGTGTGTGTGTGTGTGTCTTCCTTCCATTACTGAATGCCTATGTGCCACACCCTGTCCTCACAGCAACAATGGAAGATAGGTACTAGCCCCACTTTAGAGTTCGGAAAAGTCAGCATCATAGCGAAACTATGGAGAGAGCCCAAATGTTGACTGATGAATGGATAAAGATGATGTGGTATATATGATGCGGTGTGTGTGTGTGTGTGTGTGTGTGTGTGTGTAAATGAATAAAGATGTGGTATATATATATATGTATATGTGTATATATATATGTGTGTGTATATACATGTATATATGTATGTGTATGTATATATATGTGTGTATATATACACACACACACACAGTGGAATATTATTTGGCCATCAAAAAGAATGAAATCTTGCCACTTGCAACAATATGGATGGACCTAGAGTGTATTATGCTAAGGGAAATCAGAGAAAGACAAATACCCTATGATTTCACTCATATATGGAATTTAAGAAACAAAACAGATGAACATATGGGAAGGGTAGGGGAGAGAAGAGTGGGAAACAAACCACAAGAGACTCTTAACAATAGAGAATATACTGAGAGTTGATGGAGGGAGGTGGGTGAGAGACAGGCTAGATGGGTGATGGGTATTAAGGAGGGCACTTGTTATGAGGGAAAAAAAAAACCCTCAATAAAGAAAAAACTCAGCCTCAAATGAGTTGGTTAAGATCACAGAGCTCATAAGTGACAGAACCCAAATTTATACTCATTTTCATCCAACTCTAGAGCCTACTCTTACATTACCTTCCTAAATAATAGTTAATGTTTATTAAAATCCCAACTAAGTCTATGAAGTAAACCAAGAATTGTCACAATAGTCCTGCAAAGTCAGGATTATCACCTCGATTTGACATGAGGAACCTGAGACCAATGACTTGCCTTAGACCAATGCTTCTTGAGCTTTATTGTGCATGCAAATCACCTGGGAATCTTGTTAAAATGTAGATTCTGATTCAGTAGATCTAACGTGGGGCCCGAGATTCAACATTTCTAGCAAGTTTCCAGAAGATGCTTGTGCTTCTAATTTGTGGACTACACTAAGAGTAGCAAGGTTCAGGACCTTCCCTGTTCAATACAGTAGCCCGTAGTGACATGTAGCCTTTTGAACACTTGAAGTGGGGCTAGTCCAAATTGAAATGTGCTGTAAAAAACATACTGGATATCATACCAAAGTACAAAGAAGTATAAATGGAAAATATCTCCCATTTTTTAGTATTGCCTACATGCTAAAATGGTCATTTGGGGGTTAAAATATTCATTTCACCTGTTTTTATGTTTCTACTATGATAGTACAAAGTTTACACGTCTTATGTTTATGATTTATGTTTTATTTCTGTGGAACAGTGCTGTTGTAGACCATATTCCATCCTTAAGATGAGCTTAAAAGCAAGACATACTGGCAAGTAAAAGGAAGAGAGTGAATTGCTCAAGGAATTAATACATTGGTGTGATATACATTAGTGTGACAGGTTTGACAGTTGGAAATGCTCTGGAGTTTAACCAGGATTTTAGTAAAGGTGGATCTTGGGTCTGATACATGTTTTATTTGCTTTTCAGATCTAGGCAAGCTCTAGGTCTGTAAAGGCCTGTTGCCCAAGATCATATCAAAAGTTCTGATCCTGGCCCGGGGCTGGGGTGGGGGTGGGGTTGGGGGGGCGGTGGGCGGGCGCCTGGGTGGCACAGTTGAGCGTCCAACTTGGGCTCAGGTCGTGATCTCACGGTTCGTGAGTTTGAGTGCCACGTGCTCAAACTGTGCTGACGGCTCAGAGCCTGGAGCCTCCTTTGGATTCTGTGTCTCCCTCTCTGTCTGCCCTCCCCTGTTAGTACGCTGTCTCTGTCTCTGTCTCTCTCTCTCAAAAGCAAACATTCAAAAGAAAAAAAAATTTTTTAAGTTCTGATCGTGAAATTTGTACATTGAAAAAGGCAGAGGAGGTGCAGATTGCTTTTCTTTGTAGAAGTAAAGTTGAGTTTTGAATGTCATTCGGGTGGACAGGAGCACACCTTGCCAAATTCCTAGTGCACATATACAGCCTTACTTGTCAAACTTAGCATATATTGTTAGTCAAACTGGAGTCTAATTTGTGGGTCACCCACCCCATTGTTGCGGTGGGACAATACCATCAGAGAGGTACATCTGAAATTACTCTTCAAACATCCACCTGTTCTGGTCGTTTTAGAGGGCAAATCTTGGAAGCAACTTCTGACCACTTCTCTTTCATAAATACAGTGTACTTTCAAAGTTAAGATTTCATTTTTTTTTTTAATCCTTTTTCTCTTTCAAGGATGTCATTTTCCTCTGCTGGTGATTCCTTTAAACAAATGTTTCTTGTTCGATTTGAACAATTCATCATAGTCATTCAGATGGAGTTACAAAAGTCTAGGCTTTGTTTAAATGATTGAAACAAATGATCAAGTCCATGAATTTATGACTAACATAAAATAGATGGGGTAATTTGTGTATTTGTTAAGCTTACCTATAAGGATTAGCTCTTTTTTTTTTCTTTTTTAACGTTTATTCATTTTTGAGAGACAGAGAGAGACAGAGCATGAGTGGGGAAGGGGCAGAGAGAGGGAGACATAGAATCTGAAGCAGGCTCCAGGCTCTGAGCTGTCAGCACAGAGTCCAACGCGGGGCTCGAACTCACAAACTGTGAGATCATGACCTGAGCCGAAGTTGGACGGCTCAACAGACTAAGCCACCCAGGCGCCCCGAGGATTAGCTATTTTTAAATTGAATTTCTTGTTTCTTCTTAGGATTCACTTGCTAACTCTTTATGAACTTTAGCCAAGTGGCTCAATTCTAATATTCCCTTTACCACTTGAAAACTAGGCCACCTACCTGCTAATACTTGTGAGAATGAATAAATCAGTAGTTTCAAAAGTATGGTCTGTGGACCCCTACCCCAGAATCTCATGGGGTATTTGTTAAAATGAAATTTCCTGTGCCACAACCATATTTGCTGAATCAGAATCTTCTAGTCTATTAGAATTACATAACAATGATGATAGGCCAACATTTCTTCTCATACATTTATATTTTTAAAATGCCAAGTGAAGGTATTTATCTGAAAAGGTATCTATTGAACATGTAACATGTGCCTGGTGCTAGGGTTCAGTAGTGAATACTACAAGGGCTAGTACTTGCTTTCAAGGAGCTTACATTCAAGCAGGTGAGGAGACAAAAAGAAAGCAAATAGGACAGTAAGTCAGAAAGCTAAGTTCACATGGTGATAAGTACTTTAAAGAAAGTGGAATAGGATAATAGAATATTGGGGCATGGGCATGGTCCATTTAGACTTCTAATTTTGGGGGTTACAGAAGGCCTGTCTGAGGAAGCGACAGTTGAGCTGAGAAGTACGACAAGGTACAATCATGCAAAGGTCTGGGTGAAGAGAGTCCCAGGGAAAGAGAACAAGTGCAAAAGTCTCTGATGGTGAATGCTTGGCACATTCTAGACAGAAAGAAGAAAAATAATAAAGGGCAGATGGCTGGTGCATAGTAAGTAGTAAAAGATGAGTTTAGGAGAAGCAAGTGGCAGATCACCTAGGCCTTGTGGGTCATGGAATTTGAATTTTACTGTAGTGTAACAGGAAGCTACCACTTAAGCCTAAATCCCATGCCATCTGATTTATATTTTGAATAAGTAACTCTTGCTGCTCAATGGGCCCCATATGTGGAGCATAGATCATGGCGGGGCCACGAGTGAAGCAGGGGGCCCCATCAGGACCCTTACAGAAGTCCAGGTGAGAGATGATGGCAGCCACAATGTTGGGCAGCAACAGTGACAATGGGAAGAGGCTGGATTCAGGGGCTGTTTTGAAGGGGGAGCTGATAGGTCATGGTAATGAACTTGGTGTCAGGAAGGAAAGGAACAGAAAGAATAAACTCAAAGGTGACTCCTTCCTAAGGCTTTGCCTGAGCAACTGAGCGAGCGCTGGTGCCATTTACTAAGATTGGACAACACAGGAGAGGAACAGGTTCAGAGTGGTTGGAAATATCAAGAGTTCTATTGCAGACAAGTATGTGATGCCTGGTGGGATACAGTAAGTAGGCATGCTCTCGGACAGGAGTCTGGAGCTTAGGGGATAAGTAAAGTTGGGGTTCAACCGTGTAGAGCTGATAGAGCCCATGACTACACGAGATCACCTAGGGAGGAAGTCGGAAGAGGGCTGAGACAGGGCGTGGGGCCTTCCCACACTTAAGATCAAGCAGAAGCGGAATGGGTGTGAAGGTCAGGATAAAACGAGGAGAGTGTATATGATATAAGCCTAGAATGGGAATTTGGACAAGAAAGGAGTAGTGGATTGTGATAACGCTCTGAGAACTCAGGTTGGATGAGAATAGATAATCGGCAAGCTGGAGGTTGTGGCCTTGATTGAGATAAAAACCAAATGAAATAGATTAAAGAGAATGGGAGATGAAGAAGTGGAGAGAACTACAGAGGAATTCAAGAAGTTGTGCTCTGTAAAGGAGTAAAAGTTCCAAATTTCAATGGTAACTGGGGTATTGGGGTCAAAGAAGTGTTTTCTTTCATCATTTTTTTTTATTCAAGTATATATTTTTTTTTAATTTTTTTTTCAACGTTTTTATTTATTTTTGGGACAGAGAGAGACAGAGCATGAATGGGGGAGGGGCAGAGAGAGAGGGAGACACAGAATCGGAAACAGGCTCCAGGCTCTGAGCCATCAGCCCAGATCCTGACGCGGGGCTCGAACTCCCAGACCGTGAGATCGTGACCTGGCTGAAGTCAGACGCTTAACCGACTGCGCCACCCAGGCGCCCCATTTATTCAAGTATATTTAAAAGTAGAATAGAACAAACCCCCACGTACCCATTATCCATTGCGGTAGGCTGAATGATGCCCCCCAAAGATGTCCAGGTCATAATCCCCAGAACCTGCGAATATGTAATAGGGACTTTGCAGATGTGATTCAGCTAAGGATCTTGAGATGGGGAGATTAACCTGGAACATCCGAGTGGGCCCAGTGTAATCACAAGGGCCCTTCTAAGAGGGAAGGCAGGAGGCTCGTGGAAGTAAGAGGCTGGAGTGATACAGGGAAGGGGCCTCGTGGCAAAGGAATACAGGTGGCCTCTGGACACTGACACAGGCAGGGATATGGAGTCTCCCTGAAGCCTCACACAGAGAGAAAACACAGGAAAACGAGAAAGTGTTAAAGCAAGAGCAAGCAATTAGCTTTCCCAGCCCTGGAAGTGCTTGGGACATTTGGCTTTTTGACAACTCTTGCAGAGTTAGCTTGCAGGTTTTTTCCTGGTCTTGAGATTCTCCCCACTGCCTTCTTAGTGTCCAACTTAGCTGTGATCTTCTGGAATCCTGTAAGCAAACAAAGGTAATACCAAGTCAAAATAAATAGAACGTGTTACCAGAAGGCTTTGCTTTCTTTCTAGTCCTGCCAGCAAAGGTCTTTGTGTACCTTTGGTCTGGAAAAAACACAGAGGCCTAGCTTTGGAATAGATTTTGTAAGAGAATATTCTGGAAAAATTAAATGCTGCATACCTTCTGTCCAATAAAGAGCAGTGAGTGACCCGCCTTCCTGGCCACCTTTAACATGCATCTTTTGTCATCTCTACTTTTGAAATTTATCTTTAAACCCCAAGTTAGTAGTTCTTAATACACCAGGGGTTGAGCTCTGGCTATACCTGTACTCTCTCAGTTGGAGAAGAGAAATTCCATTCTGGAATTCCTGGACTGTCCAGACCAGTCTGATTTTGATGTCCAACCATTATGGTTTTACTCTGAGTTTCTGTAATGAAATTTCCCCCTCTGCTCCTGCTTCAGCCTCTCGTTCCTGGCAACTTCCTCTCTTTCAACTATGAAAAGATGGTTCTTTGGGCAGTGAAGAATCAGCTCTAGACGAGGAGTCCCAAAACCCAGGCTTCAGTCCACGTTCTGTCACCAACAAATCTCTTCCTCTAGGGGCCTGGATTAACTTATCTGTAAAAAGAACTAACTTGCCTGATAGGACTGTTGTAGGAATTAAATTATATAATGTGAGAGTGCTTTGAACTATAAAGTCTGATCCCGATGTTGTCTAATTATAATTATTTATTTCTAGAATCCTAGAATATTATTACAGCTCTTCATTTTACAGATGGGGAAGCTGAAGCTTAGAGGGAGGAAGTTTATTCATTAGGGTGGTTAATTTTACATGTCAAGTTGAATTGGCTATGATGCCCAGGAGTTTGGTCAAAATCCAGTCTAGGGGGGGGAAAAAAAAGCCAGTCTAGGTGTTGCTGTGAAACTATTTATAAATGTGGGTTTTAAAAAAGAGATTATTCTCCATAATGTCTATAAGCTTCATCTAATCAGTTGCAGGCCTAAGAGAAAAGACAGATACCTAGAATAAATCTCTTCCTGCCCCCCTCCCTGTTTCTCCCTCTGTATGTGTACACGTGCGCGTGCACACACACACACACACACACACACACACAGAGCCTATTTGTTTTTCCTCTCTGCAGACTACTAACTAATACATTCCTCCTTTCACTCGTATGGCAAATATTGGGCACCTACTGTGGGCTCTGTTAGAACAAATGAGACAGGGTCCCTGTCCTCAAGTAGGGAACAGACAAGTAACTTCCCAATTACGGCTTTGTGTGATCAGCATTGTGATTTGGGTCTGCTTTGGGAGCGTTGGGACCACAGTGAAAGAATGCTAAAATGGGTAACCAAGAGCTGTGAGGCGCAAGATGCTTCCCAAAAGATGAGACGTGAGTGAATTTTGAAGGATGAATGTGAGTTAGCAAATCAAAGAGAGGGGCCGGGCATTTCTAGCTCTATGGAGTGTGGGAAAGGGTGCTAGCATCTGCCCACCTGAGGCTCTCAGGAGTTCTGGAGCTGGAGCCAGAGGGAGTTGAGAGACGAAGGTGGAGCAGTCCACAGGGACCCGTCTTGGAGAAGGCCTCTTTCCTGAAAATCACAGGGAGGCACACTGGGGATGAAAGCAGGGACGACAGAAACCCATGTTTTAGAAAGAAGATACTGATGGCTTGTCGGTGGAAGCTGGCCAGGAGGGGGAGTCCAGCAAGGAGCCAAGGGAGGCCTGAGGTAAGGCACGGAGGAAATGCAGCAGAGGGGCTGGTGGTGAGATGTCTTCATTCAGTCACACAGCAGGTGTCTGTTGAGCATCTGTGTGAGCCAGGCACTCTGCCAGTGAAGGGGCTCCACGATGAACACAGACACTGGAGCCGTGGAGCTTGGTGGGGGAACTGGAAGGATTTGGTGTTGATCTACCGGAGAAGGTGCGGTCAAAGACTGCTTCGAGGTCTTTCGATGGAGGTCAGTACCCACCCAGATGGGGAGCCCTGGAGAAGGAGCAAATTTGGGGCCAGGTAAGTTCAGTCTGGCGTTTGTCGAGTTTGAGGTGGGACAACCAGATGAAACTGTCCAGGTGATCATTGATCTGTTAGTCTGAGGGGCCAGAGAGTTAGCCACCTGGGAGAGAGACTGGGAAGAAGTTGGGGGTGGTGGGGGTTGGGAGAGGAGGGGGGAGGGGGCAGAATGAAATCAGGCAGGAAGAACGGGCCTCAGGCTAAGAACCTGGAATTGTATGCAAAGTGTTCTGTGTTTGGATAAATGTGGGTTTCCCCCACCCTATGGTGGCTCCAGAGCCATCATCCTCACATTCTTAAAGGGGAGAAAAGATGCCCCCCCAATTATGAGCCACTGAGATAAAATGGGGTGAGTAGATGGCTAAAGATAGAGACCTAGGGAGTAGCAGCCTTTAAAGGGAAGCAGAGGAAGAGGCCGCTGAGAAAAAGGAGGAGGAAGCCAGAATAGCGCCCCATCATGGAAACCGCAAGAGAGGAGCATTTCCGTGGTGCAGAGGGCAGGGAAGACAGATGCAAGCAGTTGGACTTGGAGTTGAGAAGGTAGCCCGGGGAGAACTTGGCATAGAAGCAGGCTGTTTTCATATCAGGAAGACTGAGACTCGACACATGTTCACATGCTACAAGGAACAACCCAGGAGACAAGGGGAGCCATCGCAGGCCACCAGGCTCCCAAGCAGCATCAGTACCCACCTCCCACCCCCCGCACTTCAGGAAAGCAGTGGCCGTGCCAGCACAGCAGTGGCTCCCCCAGAGCAAGAGGAAGCCAGTGACAGGTGAGCGAAAGCAGCCCTGTGCAGCTTGGCAAGTAGGCTTGTTCAGGAGACTGAAAACCTTGATCCCAGGAGGAGTAGCCGAGGACCGGGGAGTTGTGCAGCTTGAGAAGCCTCAGGGCGCAATGGTTAGCTGTTTTCAGATGAAGAACTTTCCTGGGACAGAGGGAACAGATAGGTTTTCTGCACCCAGAACTAATTTAAAGAGAGAAGATTTGATTCAGCAATGGAAGAAAATTTCTAAACCTACAGCTACTGGGAGAGGTAGCAAGTTCCTCGTCTTCAAAAGTGTGCAAACAGAAGGCAAGGCTGGTACATAGAATCCAAACATCAGGTGGGAGTTAGGGTAGATGAACTTGAAAGTCCCCTCTAGGCTGGGCAATCTCTAATGCTTGTCAGATTTCCCTGGTCATCTCAAAGTTTTCTGTGAAATGGGCAAAAATACTATTTTGATTAATTTTATTAAAGAAAAATCATGCCACATAATGCTTATGAGGTTAGGAGTAGAAAGGGGTGATATAACTTGACAAGACAGCACATCTAGCAAGTGGTATAGCTCCTGGGAAGAAAATCACTGGCTTAAGGTTGGATCAGTGATTCCTAGAAGTTCCAAGTCCTCCACTTGAGGACACTGTTTAAAAAAAAAAAAAAAAAAAAAAAAGTGCCGCTAACCTCCACCACTCCATTCTGACTCTCAATTGCTGTTTGGCCCCAGGAACCTACATTTTAATCAGGCAGCATTCCCCCTGCCCTCAGAATCTTAGGTGCAGGTCCCAGGACTCTTCTTTGGGAAACTGATAATGGCACAAGAACAAAGATCCTCTAATCAAAGTGCTCTGTAAATCTCTGTGTGCTGTGCAGATGGGAAGTTGGGCTCCACTGTGGGGGGGGGGGGGGTGGGCTTGTGGGGAAAGTCAGGGTGTAATCTTGGACTGACTCTCAGGTCCAGTATTTCCCACAGCACTGAGCGGGCTAAATGGGGAATTTTGCAGGACTTAATCTCATTCATTACCATCAGTCCCATCTGTGGAGACCAGGAGGCTTGAGTCATTGCCTCAGTCTCCCAGCCTATTAAATGAAATTGTGATGGTTGGACCCTAGCTTCTTGATGAATGAGGTAGAACAAATCTGTAAGTGACTAGGGCTGGAAAACTCTAGGAAAGTGCCTCCCACTGCCTTTCTCAAAGGATTCAGAACACAGCCAAGATGTAATAATGGGACCAGCTTTGCCTTCCTGCCTGGAACAAACAAAAAATCAGGCAGGATACATGAAGCAACAATTTTAAAACACGGGACATCAGACTATGAAGGGTAATGATCATTGAGACTGAATGCTTTCTGCTCAAGATCAGGAACAAGGCAAGTACGTCTAGTCTCACTGCTTCTATTCAACATTGTAAATGACCACTGAAATGAGAGAAAAAAATGAAAGACATCCAGATTGGAAAGAAAGAAATAAAACTATCTTCATTCACAGATGATATAATTATCTATATGGAAAGTCTGATGGAATCTACCAAAAAAATATCTAGAACTAATGAAAGAGTTTAGCAAGGTATATATGATTGATGTACAAAAATTGTATCTTTATACAATTAGCAGTGAAAAATCAGAAATTAAAATTTGTAAATGCCACTTGACATCAAAAACCATAAAGTACTTAGGGATAAATCAGACCAAGGATGTACAGACCTGTATACTGAAAACCATACCACATTGCTGAGAAAAATTAAAGGAGAACCAATAGAGATAAATGTAATCATTGGTAAGAATACTCAGCAATGTTAAGATGTCAGTTCTCCCCAAAATTGGTCTGTAGTTTCAATGCTATTTCAATCAAAATTCCAGCAGAACTTTTCTGTAGAAATTGGCAAACTAATTTTAAAATTCATGTGGAAGTGCAAAGGACCTAGACAGAATAGCCAAAAAATACCTTTGGAAAAGAACAAAGTAGAAGGACTGATACTGCCTGATTTCAAGGCTTAGTATAAAGCAACAGGAATCAAGACAGTATGGTATTGGTACCAAGACAGACTAATAGATTAGTGGAACAAATAGACCACAAATTTATAGATTACTGGTTTTTTTTAAGTTTATTTATTTTGAGAGAGTCCAGGGGAAGGGCAGAGCGAGAGAGGGAATGAGAATCCCAAGTAAGCTCCATGCTGTCAGCACCAAGCCTGATGCAGGGCTCAATCCCGTGAACTGTGAGATCATGACCTGAGCCGAAATCAAGAGTCAGATGCTCAACCAACTAAGCCATCCAGGCGCCTCTATAAATTACTGATTTTTGACAGAGACGCAAAGGCAACTCAGTAGAGAAAGCATTGTCTTTCCAACAAATGGCACTGGAACAATACCATGTGCAAAAACAAAACAAAAAGAATATTGATTCATTCCTTGCACCATATACAAAAATTAACTCAAAATGGGTCATAGACCTATTTGTAAAAACAAAACTATAAGCCTTCTAGAATGCAGAGGGTAAAATCTTTGTGACCTAGGGCTAGGCAATTATTTCATATATATACAACACCAGAGCATTATCCATAAAAGAAAAAATCTGGGGCACCTGGGTGGCTCAGTTGGTTGAGCATCCAACTTTGGCTCAGGTCGTGATCTCATGGTCTGTGAGTTCAAGCCCCGCGTCGGGCTCTCTGCTGACAGCTCAGAGCCTGGAGCTTGCTTTGAGTTCTGTCTCTCCCTCTCTCTCTCCCTGCCTCTCTTCTCTCTCTCTCTCCCTCTCTCTCTCAAAAGAATAAATCAACATTAAAAAAAATTTTTTTAATGAAAAAATCTGATAAATTGGACTTCATCAAAATAAAAAATTTCCACTCTTGGAAAGGCACTGTTAAAAGAATGAAAACACAAGTCACAGACTGGGAGAAATATTTGCAAATTACACATCTGATAAAGAACATGTGTTCAGAGTATATAAAAAACCATCAAAGCCCAGTAATGAAAAAACAAGCAATCTAATAAGATAAAATGGGTAAGGAATTTGAAGGAACCCTTCACCAAAGAAGAAATATACATGGCAAGTAAGCACATGAAAAGATGCTCAACATCATCAGTCATTAAGGAAATGCAATGTAAAATCACACCAAGATGCTGCCCCACACCTACTAGAATAGCTACGATGAAAAAGGCTGGCCATAGCAAGTGCCGGCAAGGATACAGAGCAAGGGAACTCTCCTGTTGCAACGGCGTGAATGTAAAAGGATACAACAACCACTTCAGAAAACAGGCAGTTTCATAAAAAGTTAAACATCCAGCCATCTCACTTGCAGGTATTACCCCAGGATAAAGGAAAAGTCTCCCGTCCAGATAAAGATTTGTACATAAATGATCATAGGGGCTTCATTTGTTAATAGCCCAAAATGGGAGTAATCCAAAATCCATTAACAAATGAATGCATCACTGAAGAGTGCCTCTCTTCAGCCTGGAGTGCACCAATTGTGGTAGATTTATACAAAAAAATACTAGTCACCAATAAGAAGGAAGGCCGATCAGGCATGCTACAACATGGGTGAGCCTCATAATAGTTATTCTGAGCCAAAGAAGCCAGCCTGGCCAAAAGGGTATATACTATGTGATTCTATTTCTATAACATTGTAAAAAAAAAAAAAAAAAAAAAGGACAGACTATACTGAAGAAAGATAATCACTGGCTGCCTCAGTATGAGAGTATACTGAGAGTAAGGACTGAGGAGAGTGAGGGTAAAGGGTGATGAATATGTTCACGATCTTGATTGTAATAGATTCATGGGTATGTACCTATGTGAAACTTATGAAAATGTACACTTAAAATATGTGTAACTTATTGTATGTCAATTATACTTTAATAAAGCTATTTTTATAAGTGTTTTTAAATGTTTATTTTCGAGAGAGAGAGAGAGAGAGCAAGAGGGGAGGGGGGAGAGAGAGAGAGGATCCAAAGCGTGCCCTGTGCTGACAGCAGAAAGCCTGACGCAGGCCTTGAATTCACGAACCGTGAAATCATGACCTGAGCTGAAGTCAGACGCTTAACCGACGTGGGCCACCCAGGCGCCCCACAATAAAGCTGTTTTTAGAAACTCATTAACATATACTTGAGATCTATGCATTTACTGCGTGTAAGTTATACCTCAATAATTTTTTTTTTAAGAGGATTCGGAGAAATCACTTCTACCTTGACCTGGAGTTGCTGCATATCCCTCAGAATCCCAGTGACACCCAGCAGACAGTCAGTGCCACTTTGAGCTGGTCCCAGTGTCCTCTTGTCAAAAGCCTGGCTGGGCTCTGAGTTTCTCACCACTTCCAATACCTGTGGTTCAGAGAGTCCAAGGATGGACGGAGAGTCCTGGGCAAACAGTGACCACAGAGGGTTAAAGCAGACCAGATTTCCAGTGCGAGCCCTGCAGTGAAGGCTGAGCCTCTTTAAATTTCATCCATCCGTCCCTGGGTGCGGGGGGTGGGGGGAGCCGGGGCCAGGGAGATAGCAAATATTGACGCTGGCTGCCTGGGTTCTCGATTCAGCCTGTGGCATTAAATCCGCCATTCTGTCCATGTGAGCAAGGGGAGGGGCCTGGCTGGCCGCCCTGGGCTCTGTGGCTTTCTGGACCTGGCGTATGAGTGTTGTCTGGGAGGTTGCTGTGGCACCTGCCTCTTTCTGAAAGGAAGTACCGATAAACAAGAAAAGAACAAACGCCATCCTGCCAGCGGCAGCCACCTCCTGTTGACAGGCCGGTTCCCCCTGGCCTGGCCTCCAGCTCTCTCTTCCAGGGAATCCTGGCTGAGGAAGAGTGAGATGTCAAGGGGCGGGGTGGGGGGTATGACAGGCTCTGGATCTGGACCTCTTAAGGTTTCATCCTGGCCACGTGATCTCAGGCAAGTAACTTTATCTCTCTGTGCCTCTGTAAAGTGCGAATAAGCAAACCAGGTTCCTGGAACGTTTGCAAACACGAGGGGAAATGAGATACAAGGGACAAGACGTAGATAAGTTTGTGACACTGCTTGGCAGATACTACATGCTGACTCAATGTTGCCTTTTAATAGTCACTAAAGTGAAAGGTCCCTGGCACAGTGCTTGGCCCTCCCGTTTCTTCTGCTTAAAACTTTAAGGTTTCCCAGCGGCGTTCACATTCTGGATCTCACTTTTTCTTCTCAATGAGCCTGCAAGATAGTTTGACGATGACATCACGATTCCTGATGCACGGAAGAGAGACTTCTTTGCAGCCCCTCCTCGGAAGGAAGAATCAAATGTGTTCCTCCTGCTAAAGACCTCTGCCAGCACCCTGCAGTCTCCAGAGTCAAGTTTACTCCCTGCAGCCCAGAGTCGGAGGCTTTTCCTCACACTGCAGCCACGGGGTACCGTCTCACATTCCCTCAGCCACCGGGTGCCCTGCCTGCACACTTCAGCCTGGGCTACCCTGTCCCTGCTTCCCACTTGGCTCCTGCATGGCCCTACTCGGGCATCACCACCACCAGAAGCTTCCCGGTGTTCAACAGCAGACTGCCACAGCTAAGTGCCCAGGCCCCTGGCTCTGCCCCCGACCGGTCGGAGGGTTAAGCTCTCACTTAGAACTGTGCATGCGTGGCTCATAGTAAGCACTCATCAAGTGCCAACTGTGTGCACCTGGAAAGCTGGCTTTTAGTCCTTGCCTTGCTACTGGCCCACTGCGTGGACTGGGACAAGTTTGTCCCAGCCTTGTTTCTCTGTCCTGAGAAAGGAAGCATCTTTCACATGCTTCCTAGGGGCCCGTGGAGGGGTTTGGTGGAGAGAGGAGGGTAAAATGATGTGCAAACAGTGGGGCCTCCGGGCACTTTCTTTTTTTAAAACTTTTTTTTTTAACGTTTATTCATTTTTTGATAGAGACAGAGCGTGAGTGGGGGAGGGGCAGAGAGAGAGGGAGACACAGAATCTGAAGCAGGCTCCAGGTTCCGAGCTGTCAGCACAGAGCCCGACGCGGGGCTTGAACTCACGGACTGTGAGATCGTGACCTGAGCCGAAGTCGGACGCTCAACCGACTGAGCCACCCAGACACCCCGAACGGGCACTTTCTGAAAAGAACCGCGGCCACTGAAGAAGCCCAGGACTGGATGACCACTGGGGTCCACCTGCCTCTACTCTGCAGGGCCCAACTACGGCACCAATAGGAAATGTTTTCCTGGCGGGAACCTGGCACTCTCCTGCTGCCCGAACCACTGAGGCTGACTGGTGTGAGCAAACTAAGGGCATATTCCCATGGCCTCCTCCCAGCAACTTTGTTTTCAACAGCCAGGGCTCAGGGCATTGGAAACACATTATATCTGAGTGCTGGAATGTGCCTCTGGAACGTTCCTTGTTCCTTTCTTCCCCTGGAGACGGGTGTCCTGTTGGAGAAGGCATGGCCCAGGGAGGGAGGACTGGTACTCCTTCTCAGGCCTCTGGACTCCTCTATCTCCTTTTCCCTTTTCCCATGCCCCCCCCCCCCCAGGCACCCATAGGGACCTCCTCTCCCCGCCCCCCACCTCACTCCCATAGGGCCCTCCTCTCCCCACTGCCCCCCAATGCTCCCATAGGGCCCTCCTCTCCCTGCCCCCACCCATGCTCCCATAGGGACCTAAGGCCCAGGTTTCCCCACCCATAAGTAGCCCTTGACTACCCCCTCTGCCCAGTTGGTCCAAGTGCTGGCATCTCTTTCTTGGATTATTGCAATTAAAGTTCATCAGAGGTCCAGAAAACTTCCTTGCTCCTTGGCCCCGATGATGCCCACTGCCCTTAGGATGAAGCGTGACAAGCTGTGCCCTGAGGGATCACATCCCTCTTCGCCTCCTCACCTTGTCTCCTACTGTCTCCTACCCCCAGCCCATGCTTTGGCCTCTCTGGCCTGCTGGGCATTCCTTGGCCGAGCTGTGCCGTCACACACCCATACTTTCATTCACACTGGCCCCTTGGAGGGGAATGCCCTTCTCCTCCACCTCTACCCCTGGAAATTCTCCTACCCTCCAGAGCCAGCCCAAGTGTCCTTGCTCTGGACCAGGTGTCAGAAGTGCCTCACTTGTGCCGTTAGTTGGAATGAAGCTCAGCCAAGGGTGCCAGAGCCCCGGGCTGACCATCCCTCAGCCAGCATCCCTGAGGCACCTTGTTCCAGGAGCTGGTCCTCAGGTCGTCAGTGTCAGGGACATGATTGTATCCTCACTCCCCAAAGGCCTCTCCTTGGTGCCCTGATCCCAGCATTTCCTGTTGCCCATCCATCCCTCTACGTGTGAGGTGCCTCCCCCATGAGACTCTGTTCCTCATGTGCTGGGATCCAGCTGTCTTCACTCTTGGGTGCCTGGCCCTGGCTTGGCCCACAGCACGTGCACGGAGGCTGTGCAGTGAGTCAAAGGATGAACTGGAGCTCAGCAATCTCTCAGATGCTCATTTTTAACTCAAAACTCACAAAAGACTGCTATATAAAACCAATTAATTTCCAATGGAGATATGTCTGTCTCCTTCAACAGGAACCCTCTCGTTGGCCAGATTCTAAGTCTCTCTTTTGGAATAAGGGCAGGCCACATTCTGCCCTTCAAGCTACCTTGTTTAAATACCCCACAGAGATTCTGTTCCTGGCCAAGGTATAAATCACATTGGCAGCAGGAAAGGCTTCAGAGCCTAGAGACCAGAGACCATGCTTGAGTTCCAGTTCCAGCACTGTCTTTGCTGTATGACCTGAGCAAGCCATTTCTTCCTCTGGGCCTCAGTTTTCTCATCTGCAATGGGGATACCGTCCTCTTCTGTCTGGCTATTGTGAAACCAGAAAGTATTCAAAGAAACAGTTCATTCACTCAGACACCAGCACCAAAATACAACACCCACTTCAGGAAACCTGGGCTGTTTGGCTGGGCAGCTGATCACAGGGTGGGGGGGGGGGGGGAGTGGTAGGGTGGAGAATGGGCAGTGAGCAGCTCCTCAAGCTTCACTTTCTCCTGACCCTCTATTCTCCAGCTCAGAGCCTCCGGTGACAGCTTCCCAACGGCTGAATGGCCTGTACCCTGCCTCATATGCAATCTTCTGTGGTCAATCAGTAGCACTCACTGGGATTACCACATTGAGAAAAATGCTAAGGCTGCACGTGAGCCCGGCCGTTTGTCTTAGGTACCAGAGGGGCAGAAAGTGGCATACACTTCACATGTATGTTCCATCCCTAAGAGCTAAATTCCTTAGCTTGATTTTTTAAATCCCAGACTTAACTTTTTTCTAAGGGGTGACAAGGTCAGGATCTGCAAGCCTGTCTTAGGGCAGAGGAACATATTTCTTCTGTGTCACCCAGAAACAGGCCCAAAATCATGGAGGCAGATTCCATTCATCTTAGAAGCTGCCTATTACGGTAGTGAGCCCTTATCACTGTAGGCATTCAAGGAGAGGCTGACCAACTTGAAGGCAGGAGAGGCAGTTTTTTAAGAGAGAGAGCAAGCAGGGGAGGGGCAGAGTGAGAGGGAGAGAGAGATTCTTAAGTAGGCTCCATGCTCGGCTCAGAGCCTGGTGCAGGGCTCGAACTCACGACCTTGAGATCATGACCTGAGCCAAAATCAGGAGTTTGAGATTTAATCGACTGAGCCACCCAGGCGCCCCCAGGAGAGGGGATTCTTGTTCACAGGCAGTGGTGCATGGATCCCACTAGATGATCTTGTAGCCTCCTTCCTGCCTTCGCGTTCTTGGATGTGATGCTCGTGTGAAGGGTTATGAGTCCCGTTCCAGCCAGCCTCCCAGCCTGGCCCGGGTGGCCCCCTCAGGGTCCAGGACAGGAGTATTCATCAGACCAGTCGGAGCAGTGCTGCGTGTGGTCACGGCACAGGACCCTTGGGATGCAGTCACAGTACTTGAAGACAGTGGAGGGGCAGCGCCACCAGCCGACGCCACAGGGTGGGCATGCAGTCACTGTGGGCACAAGAGCCAGCAGAAACGCTGCTGCTGTGTCCTGGAGTGCCCTAGGCACTCGCCCACCCCTGGCTCTGAAATCTGCCATAGCTCCCCATAAAGCCACCCCATCAGACATGGGTCGCCTGTATGCCTTATCTCCCAGTGGGAGAGAGAATTTAGACTCCCCAAATCATAGGCTATGTGACCACACACAGCCTTACCCTGTCTGAGCCTCAGTTTCCTCATCTGCTCAAGGATGTTATTAAGGAAGATAAGCAAAGCGCCAGGCCGTTGGTCAGTGTGGGATATTAAGGAGAGCGTATTGTCTCCCGCAGCCCGTCTTCCCTCCCTCGCTCTGACTCAGCCACGCCAGCCAACTTATGGCGACTCTCGGAGGATGGCTCACAGACTTCCTGCCTTCACCCTGTACCCTGGGCCTCCAGTGTGCTTCTTGCACACTCAGCATCTGCCTGTTAAAACCTGCTTGAACAGTGCCTCTTCTGAGAAGTCTCCCTTGATTCTTACCCACCCCCCCCACCCCCTGCCCCGCAAACCCTCTCTAGGGTTTTTGGAACCCAGCACTTCCTTTTGGCATCAACGTGATGTTAGTCCTGAGGGTAGGACACATGTTTGACTCCTGACTATCCCCCAGCAGAACCTGGCACCAGGGCCAGCCCCTCACAGTGCTCGGAACACGTTTGTTGATTGAACAATGGGGAAGAGATTGAAAGGAATGTCTGGGCAGTGAAAGAGCTTCAGACTTGTAGTCAGGAGACCTGGGTTTATACCCATGCTTCTTTCCTATCACTTATTCTGTTAAGTCCCTTCTCTGGCCTCAGTTTACCTACATATGAATTTGGGGCCAGTGATTCCTATGCTGCTTCCTCACAGGGCTTTTGGGAGGTACAGAGGGGATGGAGGAAACTCGGGTTCACATCCCAGTTCAGCCATGTACGTACTCTTTGCGTGACCACCCTCTGGGCCCCAGTTTCCTCATCTGTGCCCTTGAGGGTGAGCTCCCCACCACAGAAGAATAACCTACTCCAGCAGGAGCCACCTGGAGTGGTAGTGAGCACTCCACCACTGGAGGCATTCAAGCAGGGGTAGAGAACTTCATGGTATGTGAGAAGGGGAGGCAGGGGGAACCTCTGAGATTCTCTGGTCAACTTCTGCCCTTTGGCCACTGCCTGGTCACCTGCCCCAGCCCGGCCTGTGCCCAGACCCTTACCTGGGCTCAGTTCATCTGAGCAGTCCCCGCAGTTGTTAATGCCATCACACTTTTGGTCCGAGTAGATCCAGGAAGTCGGGTCTCCACAGCGGGCCACGAGGAAGCTGGGGAGGCTCTGGGGCACATCCCCTACAGGGGGACAGGTGAAGCAGGGGGAAGTCCACATCCGGCCTCCAGACGTCTATCAGGAGGTGGATTGTCCTGGCCACCCTGGCAGTTGCGAAACGGGCTCACAAGGAGGTTTCCTGGGGCGGAGGTCACGTCAAGGGCAGAGGAGTGCTCTTTCCCTGTCTGCCCAACAAGATGCCCAGAGAGTGGCATCTCCCTTCCTCATTCCCGGCTTGGCTCTGGTGCATGCCCACCCCACACCAGGGCTTGCACTATTCCTTCCTCCGGAAATGTCCTTCTTGACACCTCTCCAAAACCATCCCACTTCTAAGTCCAGGTTCAAGTTCCTTCACCTCCAGGAAGCCTCCAACAGGAACATAACAAGAGTAAACATGAAATCTTGCATTCGGGCGCCAGAACTCAGAGGATGCAGGTTCACATACTTTGTGAGAGGGCGTCAGAGCACCGTTCTTGCAAGTGGGTTCTGTGTTAGAGGGGTGAAAGGGCTACCAAAAATTCACATAAACTCAGGCCACATCACGGAGGCCTTTGGGAGTGGAAAAGCCTTTGTTCCTTGGACAAGCCAGGGCCAGTCAGAAACGTCATGGATGCTTCTGGAGCCCGACCAGGGAGAGGGGCAAGGGTAGCTGGTGTGTGTCCTATGGTGTGCTGGTGGAATGGAGAAAACCAAGCATGAGGGGATGACTGTAGGAGTTCAGAGTGTGGCCCGAGGAAGGAGACTCTCACGGTAGGCGAGAGAGCAATCTGCAAATCCATGCAGTGCCACCATCATGGAAGATAGATTAAAATGTGGTTCAGATGAGAGAACAGAGTTGGAACCAATCAAGGATGCTGCAGGGAGACAGCTCTAAACTTGGCACAAGGGAGACATTCCCATGGAAACCATGTGATGAAGGAGGGGAGCAGTGCCTCACGCTGTAGTGAGCCCCCCATCCTAGACGTATGCAAGCAGAGGCTCGGTGGCCTTTATTGGGTTTGTTATGAGGGCATTTGAGCACGAGCTGGGACATGGACCAGATGACCTTTAACATCTCCTCTAGTCTAGCGTGTCCACGATAAAGTGACCCTTTCCCCATCCGTTCCCCCCCCACCCACCCACCCACTCCAACACAGTAGACTCTCTCCCTCCTACATGGAAAGTGCCTCGTCTACACAGCCATGATTTTTCTCTCCTGAGTACTGTCAGGTCTCTAAGTTCTGGGACCAGGTTTTCCCACTCATTCACTCATTCCATCATTGATTCAGGAAATCATCCCAGATCTAGTCCTCTGCCAGGAACTGGAGCCCCCAGACCAAGTAGACCAGGCCTGCCCTAGAGGGGTTCACAGTCTGGTGGGGGTGGCCAATGTGCCAATGTGAGTAGGGCTGGGACAGGGGGAAGCACGGGGGCTATGGGAGCCCAGGGGAGGGAATTAACCTACTTTGAGAGTCAGGGAAGGTTTCCTGGTGGAGTTAACACTTGACCTTTCCCTTGAAAGATGGATACAGGTTCTCAGGGAGTGGAGATGCACAGAGCGAAGACCTTCCTAGCATGGGCACGTATGTGTGCATGTGCCTGGGACAGGGTGAGGACAGTGCTCCTCGCTGAGGGTACCATACAAGCAAAGGCTGGGGGACATGAAGGTGCCTGGTAGACTGGGGACTGTAGAGCTTCAGTATGGCTGCAGGGAGAACAGAGTGGGGGGGCAACCGCAAATGGGCCCTGGAGGGACCCA
The DNA here is from genome assembly GCF_014898765.1 of Herpailurus yagouaroundi. Taxonomy (NCBI): domain Eukaryota; kingdom Metazoa; phylum Chordata; class Mammalia; order Carnivora; family Felidae; genus Herpailurus; species Herpailurus yagouaroundi. The sequence goes on from NW_024412388.1 coordinate 43,825,097, forward strand.
CTCGGGGCAGGGCAGGACTGAGCAGGTACTCACGGCACATGGCCTCGTCCTCATCCTCGCCCTGGGCACAGGTGCGGACGCCATCACAGACCCTGCTGGCTGGGACGCAGCTCCTCCGGTCGTGGCACAGGAAGCCTGTCCTGTTCATCAGTGTCACACAGGTCTGGACCCCTGAGTTGGCAGGGAGAGACCCTAGAGGCTCAAGAGCGGTGCTTACAAGGACATCAAGAGTACCTGAAGCTGAGCCTTACACTGAGCCTGCCCACAGGACCAGGTGTGACCCTGGCGGGATGGTGACGGAGATGAGGTCCAAGCCCCCACTCTACCATTTGCCAGCTGTGTGACCTTCAGCAGACTACTTGACCTCTCTGAGTCTCAGATTCCTTGTCTGTACAATGGAGATCAGAGCACAAACCCCATAGGACTGCTGGAGAGATTACATGAAAGCTTGTGTGTGAATGACCCTACCACAGAGAACAGGCAGAGTGAGTCATGGTTCCCTCCTTTACTGAGAGCTTAGGGCCAGTCTCATGGAGGCCCCTGAGGACAGCGTTCCAGTCCATGAAGTGGTTTTAATCGTGGAGGTCCTGGTGCCAGATCAGGTTGGCAGGAGCAATCTAGTGGGGCCTGCTGGGGACCATTAGGCCACAGTCCCTTACCTGTGGGCACAACTTCATGGGCTGCAGAGCCCTTTCACATTTGTACTCTACTGTTTCCCCCCAAAAGCCCTGTGAGGTGTCATCATTAGCCCCACTTTACAGATGAGAAAAGTGAGGCTCAGACAGATGCAAGGCCCAGTCCCACCGCTGATAGCCCAGGCCTGCTGGGGCTGGCTCTTCCCTGAGGCTGAGGCTGGCCCCCCAGTGTCCAGCTGAGAGTCTTCTCTTCCATCCCACTGGGGGGAACACCCACCCCGTGGCTGCTCCAAAGAACTAAAGGAGAGAGACTGGCAGACAAGTGGGGGGTCACCCTGGCCCCACGGGCTGGGCCTGTGTATATATACGTGTGTGCAGGTTGGAGATGGGATCAGGGCTGTGCACGTGTGTTTGGGCACCCATGAACCACGTCTCACCTCCCGGAGCTAGCTTGGCTTCTAGGAGAGGGACTGACTCTCAGAGATACTCACATTGTCACACATACATACACACAGTGACACACATGCACATACTCAGACACGTGCACACACATGCACATGAACACACACACAGACACCCGCACACACACTGACACACACATACAGACATATGTGTCATTCACGGGCACATGTGTGCAGCTCCACATGTGTTCATGTCTACCGGCAGTGCCCATGTTCTTGCACAGGCACATAGAGTACTGTGGATTTTACCCCCTACCCCCACATTGTCCCCTTATACCCCCCCACCTGGCTCCAGAGACCTCTCTGAGAAATGACACCCCACCCCCAGCTTAAGCCCCTTCCCATGGCTCTCTGGACGGTGACCCCTCCCCAGGACAGCCCTGAGGCCCTGGGCACCTGCTTCGCCCCCTGCTCTTGCCCTGGGTGTCCCCTGGCCTCCTGCAGTCTCTCCTCCTCATGTTTCCTCTCATCCCAGGGACTCTACACATGGGGTTGCCTGTGCCCAGGACATTTTTCCTGCCACCCCCTCCAGTAACCAGTTCCCACTTTTTCTTCATGGCTCGGCTCCCTTTCACCTCTCAGGGCGCCCACGTGACTCCTAGACTGGGTCAGTGCCCCTGTTCCAGACTCGCAGAGCCCCCATTAATCCTGCCTTCAGGTGCTTATTTGATGAATGTCCTCTAATCTCCAAACTGCGAGCTCCACGAGGCAGAGACTGTGTTGGGGTTCAGCACTGAAGTCAGGGCTGCAGGGATGTCCCAGACACGTCCCTGTCCTTTATGGTGGAGGCAGATACACAGGTAGACGGCACCTCCCAGGATAGCCAGGCCAGGGGAAGAGGAAGTATGTGGGGCTGTGGGGACCGAGACACATGGCCTAGTCTATGGGCCAGGGAGGATTCCTGAGGAAGGTGATGTCAGGGCTGGTCCTCTCAATAACTCCTATCACAGATGTGCAAATGGCAGCTCAGACGTGCATGTGGGCCGAGTCTGCGCACACACCCTGGGAATTGTCCCAAAGCCTGTTCGTGGAGCAGCCAGCGGCATTAGGATTCTTTATCTCCCTGTCCCCGATCCCCTCCTGGTAAGTCCAGCCCACCCTCTCTTGACCACACTGACCTGGTGTGCGCGGGGGGAGTCCAAGGATGGTGACCAGCGCGATCAGGGCTGCGAGAGTCACCAGAAGCAGGAGCAAGAAGGCTGAGAGGCAGGCGCCTCGGCGTGAGCAACAGAGGGAGCCAAAGCCTATGATGTACGGGGTGGGAAACCAGTGACCAAGCAGCTAGGGATCCTAATCCCTGGCCCCTATAGGTATGCCTCCCCTCCTAGGGGTGCAGGGGCAGGAAGGGCTCCCTGGAGGAGGGGGTGCCTGAGCCTTCCACGATGCTCCCGGTCCTGCCTGTGGGCCCACCTCCACCAAGCACCCATCCCTCGCCCCGGCCAGTAGCTGGCCAGTGATAAACATGTCAGAAAAAACATCCCAGTCACTGCTCCACTGCCCTCACCCAGATGTCCTCCCTCGAGGACTTCTCCTCAGGGGGCCAAGAGAGATGCCCACCTGCTTGGTGAGCCCCTGCCTGGGGAAAAACTAAAGTGGGCCTTCATAGTCATTAATTTTTCAAAAAGAACCTTTATTTTATAGATGAGGAAACTGAGGCTCAGAGAAGAAAATGTCCAGGTCACTTTGTGCAGAGCTGGGACATGAGTCGTGCCCTTTGCAGGATGCCAGCTGATTGTCCATTCTGGAGCCAGCCAGGATGCAGGTTAGAATCCCAACTGGACCATACTGAGAAACCACTTTATTTTTCTAGGCCTCTTTCCTCATGTGGAAAATGGGGGTCATAATACCTACCTTAGGGTTGTTGAGAGAGCTAAGCTAAGCTAGTTAACGGATAAGAGCAGAGCTTGGCACATAGTAAGTGCTCTAAAGGCTTTAGCTATTCTTGTTTGCTGAGCACCGACTATGTGCCAAGCTGTATCCTAGGCGCTGTGGAAATAACTGTGAGAGGAGACATCCTGCTCCTTTAAATTCCCTGGCTCCTTTAAATTTTGCTTCCTCATGAAAATAATGAAAGAAAGCTTTATTAAGGACCTACGAGGTGCCTGCTCTGTAAAGGACAGAAAAACAGTAGTCATGGCTCTGTTCCTTATGCCCTGAAAGCTTGTTGTTGTACTTAGAGGACAAGGCATGGATGGGGAAAAGGAAGAGGGTGGGTGCCCACTGCTCTGTCCTCTGGGCCACAGTTATCGCAGAAAAAGGAGCGAGAGAGGTCTTAGGCATCTCGAGGTCTCCAGCGTCCCGTTGAGAGGCAAGACACACAGTAGGTGCTTTGTGACTACTCTGACCTAGAGATCCCAGAGATACGGGAGGGCCCCCAGTTCGGGTGAGTTCATGTCTCTTCCCTGCAGTCCACTTACATTTCCGGAGCTGCCTACTCTGTGCTTGCCCGCCCGTCAGACGGGTACCTGGACACGGGCAGCTCCACTGCCAGGCACTAAGTGTCGAGCAGGCATGAGCAAGGTGGCATGGCTGCTGGACGGAGGGGTGTGGAAAGCACAGGTGGGATTTCCACAGGCAGGTGAGGCGAGGGTGCAAGGACAAGGCATCCCAGGTAGAGAGTGTAAGAGTAAAGGCTTGACGGAGGGCGCTCGGGGAAGGGCAAGTGGCCTGGTGTGGCTGGAGCCCCTGGTGTGCCCTGGGAGAGGATCTAGAACAGGCGATGCAGCATGAACTGAAAATCCCCAACCCCCGCAGCCCTGGTCGGTGGCAGACACAGAGTAAACTCCGGTAGCCAGGGAGACAGCGGGGAGCCTGGTCAGCCAAGCAGCTGCTCCTCAAATATTTGTGCAGCACGGGCTGCGGGCGGGGTGTCGCGGGAGACGCTTGAGACCCATTGGCGGCACCAGGTCCTGAGCCCCGGTGAAGATGCCGCTCCGCAAAGCTAAAAAGCCCTCGGGCGCCAATACGTTCCGGACAGACGGGAACCCAGACAGTCTGTTCCACAGCCACGCCCACCGGGAGCCGCACTGGGAAATACACAAGCCCCGGTGTGGAGCCACAGGGACGCAGGGGCTTTGCCGCCAGAGGAACCCCAGTTCGAATTTGAACTCCACCTCTCCCACCTCCCAGCTGTGTGGGATCCCAGTTTGGCCAAGTTCCCCCAAACTCCCTTCTCCTCAGCTGCCCCGTCTTGTTACTGCCCCAAACAGGACCCCTTCCCGGAGCGGCCTGGGGATTAAAAAGAGGCCATACAGTGCCAGGCACATACTAGGGGGGTTGATTCTTTATAGCCATTATTATTATCATCCTCCTCTCTGGTTCTGTTTCCTCGGTGACAGAAATGGGCCAAGACAGGGCTCAATAGATGTGTGTTCCTTCCTTCCTTCACTGGATAAAGGGAAAGCAAACTGTGCTGGGTACACCGTGAGTCAGTGTCACAATGGAAGTGCTAAGTATGTGATTCTGCCCACTTTATCCCTCAGAGGTAAAGAGCAGAGCTCAGGTCATACACTCAGTCAGGGCTTTGGCTCCAGAGCTCTTCCCTCTATAGGTTACAGGGGGCGCTGTATGTGGCGTGGGGTCTGTCATAGGCAGCGCACAGTAGGCGCTCAACGAACGCATGGAGAGAAAGAACAAGCCTCGTAAGCAGGTGACCGTAAGCAGGGCTGGCCAGGAAGCTGGGAGCGGGTGACATTAGCATGGGGGCAGAGGTCCGAGGGACAGTGGGAGCCGTGGGGAGCCCTCTTCATGCGTCTGTAGCCGTGGCCCAGCCTCAAGGGAGCCCCACCTGGGAGCCCTCTGTCCTTTACCTTCCCCTCCAGGGAGGGCTTTGGTTCCAGCAGCAGCATTGCCATTGCCATCTCCCTGCCCAAGAGACAGAACGGGTTTTCAGAAGGGTCACGGAGAGTCTTCCATGGAACCACAGGCCCCCAAAGCCAGTGCGCTAAGTGCCTCAGACCTGCTTCTCGATTCCACACCTGCGCCTAGACTGTGCCCTCTGCCTGCAACGCCTTTCTCTCCACTTGGCAAACATTCCTCCTTCAAACTGGCTTAGGCTCCTCCTTGGAGGGGCTTTCCTTGATGCCCCCTCCTGTAATGGTGATGGCTGCCTCCCCTGGCCTCCTGTCCACCTGGTTCCTCTGTCCCCCTTCCAGCACCCACCACCCAAACTGTGCAGCTGGTTCACCTGTTGGGCCCCCTACAATCTGGGAGGGAGCCTCCAGAGCAAGGGGGACCTGGGCCACCTCAGCACCTCACCACTTTACTGCCCACTCCTTGCTCCGGGGTTGACTCCCCCAGGTCAGGAGCCATTTTAAAGCTGTTCTTGGGGCACCTGGGTGATTCAGTTGGTTGAACAACCGACTCTTGATTTCTGCTCGCATCATGATTCCAGGGTTGTGGGATCAAGCCCCACGTTGGGCTCTGCACTGAGCATGGAGCCTGCTTGAGATTTCTCTCTCCTTCTCCCTCTGCCTCTCCCCTGCTCACACACTCTCTTTCTGAAATAAAATTTGAAAAAAAAAATCAATCCATCAATCAGCTCTTACCTGGGGGAAGATTTTGTTCATGTCTCTGGCCTCTAGCTCCCAGCTCCAGCCTCCTGGCACTGGGGGCCCCATGCAGAGAACTCAGCGGGTTCCTGCCCTGTCACCAGGGGCAGCCTGGAGGAGGGAGGGTGTGAGGCCTGGCCACACCCTCCCTGTGGGCAGTCCCTTCCCAGGCTCCTGCCTGGCCTCTCCCCACCCTGCAGTCTGATGGCACACTCTCAGGTTAGAATCTTCCTGCCCACGTTACCAACCAAGAGCCTGTGGTTCAGAGAGGGAGAAATTGCCCCAAGTGTCGCAGTAGGGGGCAAGCGGGGTTCAGACCTGCTTTTTCCTCTACATCAGTGATGAGACTGGGGGATCTCCGGCCCCTCGGCCACATAAAGATCCAGGCAGAAATACCCAGAATTAATGTTCTAGTGGCTAAAAAACAGGAGTCGTCTTCTTATTGTTCTTCTATTCAATTTCATAGGTTATCTATGTAGAAAGAATATGAATTTTCCACTAAAATTATAAAGCAGATATAATTTTAAATTATTTTATTTTAAAAAGTAGCCATGTACCTTTTCTCTTCTCTTTTCTTTTCCTTCCTTTAAAATTTTCTTTTAGGGGCACCTGGGCAGCTCAGTCAGTTACGCATCCGACTTTGGCTCAGGTCATGATCTCACCGTTTGTGAGTTCTAACCCTGCATCGGGCTCTGTGCTGACACCTCAGAGACTAGAGCCTGCTTCAGATTCTGTGTCTCCCTCTCTCTGCCCCTTCCCTGCTTGAGCTCTGTCTCTCTCTCCAAAAATAAACATTAAAATTTAAAAAAATTTTTCGTTTAATGGTTATTTATTTTTGAGAGAGAGAGAGAGAGAATGAGCGGTCGAGGGGCAGAGAGAGGGGGAGAGAGGATCCAAGCAGGCTCCGTGATGTCAGCACAGAGCCCGATGTGGGGCTTAATCTCATGAACCATGAGATCGTGACCTGAACCAAAATCAAGAGTCTGACGCTTAACTGACTGAGCCACCCGGGAGCCCCGCCACATACGGTTTCATCTTTCTGGAAGTGGGGCCCCTGATGGGGGAGGGGTGGGCAGGTTGCTCACCTGAAAAACCCCTGCCACCCAACCCTCATCCCACCGCTGGGGAGACCAAGGCCCAGGGAGCTTAAGGGACTGGTTGGAGGACCAAGGGAGGAGAGGTGTCCGTTGGGGCCTCCAGGGAAGGTCCCTCTGCAGCCTGCCTCTGATACCCAGGGGTTGTCTAACCTGTGACTGACCTTCTCTTTTGCGTTGGGATATTAAGTACCGGATCCGCCTGCGGTAGGGCGGGATGGGCAGCCCTCTGGAGGCAGCGGCACTGGTAAGGGCTAAACCCGCAGCCTCTCCTGAGGGCCCTGCCACTGGCGCTGCTGTGGGCGAGTGGCTCCCCTTCTCGGAGCTTCAGTTTCCTCGTGCGTAGGTGAAAAGCTTAGACTAGATGAAGGGGGTGTCTTAGCTGGGGACTCCTATAATCAGACCATAAGACCAGACTGAAAGGCAAATAGGTTTAATTGGGAGTGATGCCTGGAAATGCCAGCTGGGGAGTGCGGGAAGTGAGACGGGGAAAGGAAGGACCCCGTAACGGGCATGGTATCGAGCCCATTCCCACGACGGGCACCTCAGAGTTCCCCCGCCTGAAGGCCAGGGCACTGGGGTATTTATCTGCCCGCTCGTGCTAGTCACCGGCTGAGACTCGCCGGAGGGTACTCACTCCTGGCACCGCTGGCCTGCCTCAGGCGCAGAGATGCGGGCTAGGTTGATGTGCCCTGAAATGGAAAGGGCTGCGGGCTATGGGCGGGACGCGCCACACCATCTGCTAAAGATGCCGGCTAGATCCCATCTGGTGTGCCAATGGCAACTGGTTGGTAGAGGATGTCTGGCGCACGGGGTTCGCAGGGTTTCTGAGGTCAGGACTCAGGGTTTTAAGATTGAGCAGAGATGTCTACCATGGGTTCCCTTGGGCAACCCTGCTGAGCTCCCTTGGCCTTGGCTGGGGCCTGCTGGACCCAACTTCCAGCAAGAACAGGAGCTTTGGAGCTGAGCGTCCAAATGGTCCCACGCTGGCTGTGCGGCCTCTGGCAGGTCGGTTACCCAACCTCTCTGAGCTTCAGCTCTCTCATCTATATCTCTAAGCTTCCTATCCATTCATTCCAGAAGAAAGGTGGTGCCCCAAGAAAAGGACCTCTCTGTCCTCCCCACTCAACACCCAGTACCACCCCCAGGTGCCCTTTCCCTATTTACTCTCACCTCTCCCTTCTTCCCCTCTTCCCTCCCTTGGAAAAAAAAAAAAGAGTCTCCAAAACTTATCACAGAAAGGTAGGAAGAATCATGTAACAAATAATCATGTACCTACCCCTGGAGTTAACAAAGCGCAAGACTTAGTCATTTTTGCTCAGACATCTTTACTATTATGAAGTTTAGCAAAATCAAAGGCATCTGTTCTCCCCAGTCGTGTTTATTCCCTTCCTTCCCTCCCCGGAGTCCATTAGTTTCCTGACTATGCCCTGTATGCTTCCAGGGGCTGATTTTTACAATGCTGCTGCCTTCTCTACACACACATGCACACACACACACACACACACACACACACACACACAATCACATGGTAAGGACACCTCAGTTTTACCAGAATTTGCCAAACTGCTTTGCATGCCCATTAGCAGTGTGTGGGAGTTTCTGCCTCCCGTCTCCCCAGCCTTGAAGTGGTCAGACTTTCAAACACCTGTGTCTGGTAGGTTCAAAAATTGTATCTCTGGTTTAATTTGTACATCTCTAGTAAGTAAGTACATCTCTACTACTGCTGCCACTAATCACTGACAATTACGGAGCGTTCGCTTTTGCCACTCCCTGTGCTACAGGCTGTATGTATGTTGACTCATTTAGTCCTCCCAAGCACAGACTATGGGGACTATCATGTCCATTTTACAGATGAGGAAACTGAGGCACGGGGACATTAGGTGACTTGCCCAAGGTTCACAGATGAAAAGAGGCAGAGCCGGGGCACCTGGGTGGCTGTCGGTTAAGCATCTGGCTTCGGCTCAGGTCATGATCTCACAGGTCGTGGGTTCAAGCCCCGCGTCGGGCTCTGTGCTGACAGCTCAGAGCCTGGAGCCTGCTTTGGATTCTGTGTCTCCCTCTCTCTCTGCCCCTCCCCTGCTCATGCTCTGCCTCTGTCTCAAAAATAAATAAAAACATTAAAAACATTAAAAAAAAAAAAAAGAGGCAGAGCCAAGATACAGAAATGGCTGGCTGGAAAGTTCACACCCTACCTGTACCCACACCCTCACTTCTCCAAACAGCATGTGCATCATCTGAGAGCTGTTTAGAACTGGGGTCTCACTCCAGCCCTACCAAACCAGAACCTGCATCTTAACAAGAGTCTCAGGAGATTCAAAAGCACATTCAGTTTGGAAAGCCTTGTCCTACTCCATGCTTTTGTGCCGCTCTTTTTTATACACGGGTCGTGCGGATTTCCTCCCTGGTGTGTTGCTTTTTCCTATCTGTTGTTCATTTTTCTATGGGCGGTGTCATTTTCTTATTAATTTACAGATTTCTTTATGATGGATTTGAGTAAACTGTTACATGGGTTATACATCTCTCTCCAGACTATAGCTTGTCACTTGCTTAGAGTGACTTCTGCTGGCTCTCTCTGCCTTTTTTTGTTTTTTAAGATTTTTTGGAAGTTTATTTATTTACTTTGAGAGAGAGAGTGGGCAAGCAGGGGAGAGGGGAGAGAGAGAGAGAGAGAGAGAGAGAGAGAGAGAGAGAGAGAGAATCCCAATCAGGTTCCACACTGCCAGCACAGAGCCCGACAGGGGGCTCAAACCCATGAACTGTGAGATCATGACCTGAGCAGAAATCAAGTGTTGGATGCTCAACCACTCAGCTGACTGAGCCACCCAGGCGCCCCATCCTTCTGCCTTTCTAAATCCACTGTTTGTGCCCAGATCTGGGTAAAAACCTCACTTGATTAAGACTTGACTCTCCCTCCTCCCTGGATTTACCTTTCCCTATATACCTTACCTTGTGGGGTTCTGTCTTAGCCCAGCTGTGGCTAGGAGAGACCCCCTAGATGTGAGATCAGCAAACCTCAGCTTGTCAGACACACCGGGGTTTTCATCCCAACTCTGTCAGATTAGTACTATCTCATTTAAGGTGGCAAGTCACAGCCTCTTGCACTCTTTCCTCATCTGAAGGATGGAGATAAGGACACTTACCTCAAAGGGCTACGTGTATTATGAAGAGCCCCTATGTGAAAAGAGCTCCGCTCCCTGCAATGTTGTTTCTGGAGGCCTTGGTTTGTTTACAATCACAGAGAGATCCGCTAGGACTGCTTCTCAGTCCAGTGCCCAACGCTGGGTTGGAGAATGCTAATGGGTGCCACCGTTACATGGACCCAGGAACCGGAGAGATCTCCTTCCAGACCCGCCTAGGGTGAGGCCTGGTCCCTGCCTCGGCATTTATCACTCCTCCCCTATAAGTTGGGGAGCGCTGGCTGGCCGTCTCTCCTCTCCGAGACTGTCTACGCCAAGGCTAGAATGGGAATAGCGGGTCCCAGCCTGCTTTCCTAGAAGAATGTTGTAAGCACCCATGTAACGTGATAGTGAGACTGCTCTGAAGGGCTTGGCAGAAGTGACAAACGCCATCGTGATAGATCTAAGCAGACACTTTTCCAAGATAGCATTATAATATAGTTTAATGCAGATGATCCTCACGTTGTTGAAGTTGACATACTTAAGCATTATGATTCAACAGATGTGGGGCTCCAGCAATGACTGCCTGATGGTACATCTTGAGGTAACATTATCGAGCTTTTGTGGAAACCTCTGATGTCTAATTAGTCGCTGTTTTCTTTCTGCCCAAGCCTTCAATTATTGCTGTTCCAATGTTGCAGAACAATTCAAATATAAAAAGCACACAGGAAACAGTAAAAAAAAACAAACAAAAAAAACACCAAATAATTTAGAATTGAAGAAGCAAACAAAAATACTTTGCTCCTAAAATGACAAAGTAAAACTGTAGGTGAACTGGAATTTCAATAAAATCTTATAAAAAATGACAAAAGTTAGACGTCCTTTAAACCAAGGATTCAGCGAACTTGAATGGGAAAAAAATTAAATCTTTATTTTCACTAACTTCTAACTGAAATCTATCATTTCCTTCAGTTATGAAATACAGGCAACAATCGACAGTATATGAGAAGTACCTGCGACTTTGTCACCAATAGAAATCACAGACATTTAGAGATCATATTACAGTTGCTGCAGATATTTCAAAATAATAATTTGCAGTTACTTTGAAATTACAGAGGTTTTAGAACCACCACTAGACCTTAATTTATGTGTTAATAAAGAAATACCTATATACACAACCACAACATTTCAAAAGTCTCTTAAGAACTATATTTTAACATCATTAGTGTCCTTTGCAGTCCTTCATATTTAGTTTTATGCATTTGAAAACATTGTTCTAAGGAGTCCACAGTCTTCACCAGATCGCCAAAAACGTCCACGGTCTGAACAGGGTGAAGAACGCCTGCTCTAAACAAGTAAGTCATCAACATCACAGGAAGAGAGCACTTAATTTGAAATGTATGGAGCTGACTTCAACAATCACAACTTTCAGAAAAGGTATATACACTGTACCTCCCAGTATAATTATCGCAAGGAATCAGAAAATGCACATTCATTGTACAATCTAGCTTCTCATGGAAGTCTGCATTTCCCACTATTTCAATCTCCGTTACTGTACATACCTCCACCCCCAGACTCTAGAACAAGTGGTCAAGGAAAAAAAAATAAAAAAAGGTAACTCAAATGTTGATGATATGCAAATGTAAACATGACACCCTTAGCAACTGGAAAGCTTGTGGGAGGGGCTCAGGAGCACACTGGGTTGGAAGAGACTGGGTTGGCAAACCTAGAATTTGAGGATGGTGAGAAGTTGACCTAGCATTGCAGTTTAAAAATGTAGCCCAACGTAAGTCTGGTAAGAAGCTTGGGCTTCATGGAACAGCCTTCCCGGTTGGCCTGGTAACACTTAGCTTGTGACCAGGACCCAGAGACCGGTCCTAGGGTTTACCATCCAAACAGTAATGTGGAGGGGCAGAGAGACTTAGAGATAAGGACTCAAAAATATATGTGAAGTAAAATGAAACAGGATTATTGGGCATTAAGAAAAAAGAACTCTGGGAAAGGAATGGAATTTCCCATTTTGGTGTGGCTGAATAAGTACGTAATTTAATAGATTCTAGAGGTTACTACAGAACCAATATTGTTGGCTTCTGAACTTGCCCCTCTGGTCTATCCTCAACGTTGCTGTCAAGTGAATCTGTTCTAAAACGCTGTAACTTGCTTCAAACCTTCCTATGGCTTTCCGTCATGCTCAGGATCAAGTCTGGGTTTAAGAAGGTCCTTTATTATTTTGCCCGCCCAGCACCATCTATCGTTATGCTTTTGCGTACTCGGTCTCAACCCGCTGACCAATTTGCAGTCCTCACATGTCTAGGTCTTTGTGCGCACTGCTCCTACTGCTTGGGATACTTCTTTGTCTGGCTTTCCTTTCTCCTCCAGGTTTAAGCTTGGATACCACTTCCTCCCACAAGTTAAGGTTAGGGGTCTTCCCATAGTACTTCTATGCTTATCTGCTCATAGCCCTTATCACATTAATAGTCATCTCCTTCCCCAGACTTTGAGCAACAGTCTTGTTTGTTGCTAAAGTCCTATCACCTGGCATAGGGCCTGACACTCAGGCTCTCAAGTGGTTGTTGGATGGTTACACTGTGAATCGGGAACAGGATCCCGGCACAAAATCACTGCCATGGTGTGCGTGTGTGTGTGGCGGGGGCGGGGGGGGGGGGGGGTTGGGACTCAGATAAGACTGTTTTATAGATTGCTCCAAAAGTGAAGGGGGCTGGTTAATTTTATCAGAAAAGGTCTAGAAACCTTTAGGTCAAGATTCCCAATATATGCCCTAAGATACACAAGAGCTCATAAAAATCCTAACAGAGCTATTTTATATATTACAAAAATCATAATGGAAATGGCACATATATCTGAGATAAAGCCAGACCAATAACAAAGGATAAAGTTGTTTGCTTTTGGTTAGACTATCAGCTCAGAGTAAAATAGGTTTCACATGATGATTGAAAGCTCAGGTTGGCTGATAATGTATCATAGGAATTTCTGAGACAGGATTGATAGGTCAGATAATCTGGCCATTTCTAATTTCCTGGGGAAAAAAGTGTACCCTAAAAAAAAGATGTCCATAAAGTTTTGTGAAAAGATTGGGATTCTTGGGGCTTAGATTCTTCATTATAGGGAATACTAGTCTCTGTAACTGCCTGAATTAGTATGTGTCTTAGACCAGGGACCTGATCCAAGATCTTTGGAGTGTGGGGAGTTTGAGTCATAGACTCAAGGGTCTTGATAATTTGTCCAGGGCCAAGACAAGATTCTCAAGAAGATACTGTGTGGTAGGAAAGAAGGTGCTGCCTGTCTCATGGCAACAAGTGAAGATGGGCCCATCCAACAAGGGCTAAACTTTATTGATTTATTTTTTAAAGTTTATTTATTTTGAGAGAGAGAGGGAGAGAGAGAAAATCCCATGCAGGCTCCGCACTGACAGCATGGAGCCCAATGCGGGGCTTGAACCCATGAACCCGTGAGATCATGATCTGAGCCGAAATCAAGAGTTGGAGGCTTAACCAACTGAGACACCCCGGTGCCCCAAAAGGGCTAACTTTAAAAGAAGGAAAAAAAAAAAAAGAAGGAAGTGGTTTTGTTGCTTCTTTTGGAATTTCAAGTCAAACATTTTTATGTTGTGTGTATTTTGTTGGGGGGGGGAGTTTTTTTTTTAAGCTAAACTCTTTCTGAAAATGTCTTTTTGGTTTCATACTAAAATAAAAAGTCAGAACACAAATATTTGCATGCCTACGAAATAACAGGAATGATTGGGTATTTCCACATATATGGAAATGTCTCATACACAAGAGGGGATAGTTTGTCTAAACTTGGATCGATACTTTCAAGAGGAGAGTGTCTCAGGGACACTCATTGGAGAAGCAAAGAGAATTAAGACCAAGAGAAGGTGGGAGAATCTAGGACAACTATCCAGTTGCTCCTTCTTATCTACGCATTCCTTTGTAGTGTTTTATAAGGAAGGCCCTCCCTAACAGTGGGTTCTCAGGCTACTTTAAATTTGCATCATCCGGTGTACTTCCCTCGCAGCATGCTTCACTGGATGCATCACAATAAAACCTGTGCCTAAGGAACATTAAGTATGTACCATGGGTGGGAAAGTAAGACAACTGTGTGTGTTTTTAGATAACTCCAATCTATTCCTCAGGTTTTTCAACTGTTTTCTACAAAAAATAAGAAAGAGACAATGACTGCTCGACAACTGCTTAATAATTCCTTCCTTCTACCCGTTCTGGATCTGTTCGCATACTTTCAAACCCTCTGTCTTTCAAATCTAGACAAACTATTTTAAAAAATAAAACCCATCATTTTATGACCAAAGTGTCACTTAATTAGTTAACCCTATTTTCTTCTGACTCAGAGAAAGCTGATGACCCAGCTGGAAGGTAAGCATGTGACTCACTCTGCAGAGTGCTGGCACGCAATGCCCTGTGAGTAGGGAAAGTAGTGGTCTGCAAAATTCTTTAACATTCCATGGTATAATGACACAGAATCATGTTCTGACTGTGGTGTACTATGTCGCCTAGTGTCACTCTTCTTTTTAAATCTGAATTATTGTAGGTTAAAGGAATGATGATAACAACAGTCTTTGACAAGTGAAATCTATACCTAATTCTGCATCCCAAAGAGTCTAATTCTTACCATCAACATGAAAGGTTTTCTCTGAAACTTATACTTGATATGCTTTCGAACACAGAAAAATCGTTTTTTGGAAAGACTCACCCAGCAAAAACTCTATAGCCTATACAAAATAACATCAAATGAACTTCTGAGAGTCATTTTTGCTTCAGTTTGTTCTCTGATCATCATATTATATAGCGATAGACATAGAACATTTCATAATTCTTTTCTAGGTTGGGTTGGGGTGAAAGGGGAAGATCTGGAAAATCAAGAGTATATTAACTCCAATTTTGGCACATAATTATTCAAATAAAATTTTAATGACTTCAGTCAATACAACTGAAAATGTAGTGTCATAAAGGGCATTTCCTGCCAAATTTCAAAATACAGCTTGTGGGCCATTTCTGAGCAGAAGCATCAAATCCTACCGAGTATTCAGTTTATTAACTAAGACGACAGATACTATCATGGTAGGAGGAGGGGAAGAGCAATGATCAACTCACACAATTTGGCTAAGAAAAAAAAAACAACAAACAAAACAATGTAAATAATAAAATAGCTACAGATATTAGTAAAATAAAAATGCAATCTCAAATATCTGTCTCTTAAATTACTAGAAAAGAAATTACAGATAAAGTTACAGCAAATACAGTCTTCACAGATCTGGGTAACTTTATTTGCAGTTTATAGTGATTTTTAAGCCCTATATCCAATGAAACCATTTTTAAAAGCTCTATGAGGAAGGGAAATTTAGATGTCTATTACCCTTTACTTTAAAAAAGAAAAAAAAAAAAGCTTAAATTTCTGAATGAGCAAGATTCACTTTTGCAGGTAGAGGCCCTGCTTCTTCATGGTCTTCAGCTTTAGATCTAACAACCACAAGAGAGGAAGCTGGATATCTGTTTAGCTTTTGTTCGTTCACAAATTCCAAGTCACCATAGATACTCAGCTTCTGCAAAAGAAAATCAATGTGTATTACAATAGTTAAGAACCTCTCTGAGTACATCCTCAAATAGTAATTTAATCTACAGGTATTTGGTAAAACAAAAACAAAAACTCTACCGACATCCTCAAGAATGAAGAATGCTTTTTTTACTCAATGTTACTGATAAGTGATTCAGCTCCCAATGGATGGCCAAAGAAAACTTTTCCACATGTCCCAGCTTAAAATACATAGAGGTATAGCGACTGAGTATCAAGAAAAATTGCTCAGGTTTCAGTGGACATAAATCTGACATGCTGTGGCCTCCTTAAACCCCAGAACTAACAGGTGCTAATTTGCTCTGGGGCACGGCGAGAGAGATACTTTCATGACCCTAATGGCATTTAGACCTTGAAGCAGTGACCAGCACCGGTTTCAGTGATCTCAAACATCCACATGGAAGAAGCTACCTAGAAACAGGGTAAAAGTGTAAAATGTGTGCAGAGAAATGAATGGGAGTATATGGACACTCTGTAACCAGTAGGTATACTGATTTTGTGACTACTCTGAATTCTCAAATTCCAATTAAATATAAGGGTACAACAGAGAACTTTTCAAAAGTGTTAATTGATAAGTTTACCATCCAAGTATCCTTTATGAAAAACAACTACTTAAGAAAGTACTCCAGCAAAATAAAAGAATTCAAGAAAGCAAAACACACCGAATACAAGAAACAATAGCAGTTGAGATGACTTAGAAAATGAGAAGAAGGCTAGAACAAAACAATAAAAGGTTCCATTAAGCAGAGATATTTGGAAGATTCTCTTGGGAAAATTTTAAGTAATTCAGGTTTACATTTGCTTTTATGTGACTCTAATCACCACTGTATTTGGTTCTATTTTGCATATTTACATAATCATATAGTAAATGCTATCTACTGGATTTTAATGTTTTTAATATTTTTTAAAAGTTTTTATTTATTTGAGAGATACAGAGAGAGTATGATCAGGGGAGTGGCAGAGAGAGAGAGGAAGAAAGGAGAATCCCAAGCAGGCTCCATGCTGTCAGCACAGAGTCTGACGAAAACTCACAAACTGTGAGATCATGACCTGAGCTGAAATCAAGAGCTGGAAGCTTAACCGACTGAGCCACCCAGGCACCCTATTTTTATTTTTGAGAGAGAGCGAGCGCGAGACCCCCCCCCCCC
Source organism: Herpailurus yagouaroundi (assembly GCF_014898765.1). Classification (NCBI taxonomy): domain Eukaryota; kingdom Metazoa; phylum Chordata; class Mammalia; order Carnivora; family Felidae; genus Herpailurus; species Herpailurus yagouaroundi. The sequence continues at coordinate 43,841,711 of NW_024412388.1, forward strand.
CCCCCCAGGCCCCGGGGGTGGGTGGGAGGAGGGTCAGAGAGAGAGAGGGGGACAGAGGATCTGAAGCAGGCTGTGCACTGACAGAGAGCCTGATGTGGGGTCTACCGAACCATGAGATCATGACCTAAGCCAAAATCGAACACTTACCGACTGAGCCACCCAGGCGCCCCTGGATTTTAATTTTTCAAACTAATCTATTAGAAAAGCTCAGAGGGATATATAAATAATATTTACATTTTATTGTCAAGGGTCATAATAACTAATGAAAACTGAGAGATAGACTACAGGAAGAAAGGAGAAGGTAAGGAAGTATGAGGAGTTCAAGTAAATCACTAGAAGTATACAAAATTCAACATTACAAAAACAAGAGCATGGAGAGACAAGGTGAGGTGGGACAGAGTATAAGTGAACCAAGTTCCTCATTCTTCAGTAGGAAGACCTTAGGTGATGTCTGAAGTTGATAAAACAAAAAATGGAAGATAAAATAGAAGATCAAAGACAAAAATAAAAATGGAAGATAAAATTAAAAAGTGGCAGCTACTTGGAAAAATTGTTAAACTATTAACTGGTTTATCTGAGAAGTGAAGAAAAGGAAGACAATTTAATTCACATGCATTATTACTTCTACAAGTTAAAAAGTAAATTAATAAATATGTATTTGGGTTTTAGGCCTCGTTCTGCCACTAACCAGTTATGGGATCATGGATAAGTTACTTAAATCTCTCAAACTCAGTTTCTTAACAGAATTTGCATTTAAAAGCTGTGGCATTTACACTGTTTTCTGATTTTCTGACTCTTATCAGACTTAATACTTCAGAACAGCACGGTTTTTGGTCTTTTTTAAGTTAAAAAAATAATGCTTACTACAGTTTTTAATTTTTTTTTTTAATTTATTTACTTTTAGAGAGAACACAAGCAGGGGAGGGGCAGAGAGAGAGGAAGAATCCCAAGCAGGCTCTGTGCTGACTGTGCAGAGCCTGACTTAAGGCTTGAATTCAGGAAACTACGAGATCATGACCTGAGCTGAAATCAAGAGTCTGATGCTGAACTGACTAAGCCACCCAGGTGCCCCCTTATTACAGTTTAAGACATATTTACTCTACTTCCCAGGTCTTGGAAGCCTTTATCATTCCATCTTGATCATAATATTCTCAACTGTATCTCTAGTGCCTTGAACAGAGCTTGGCACATATCAAGTTACTCATAAATGTATGTGATATACTAACATGAATGTTATTAGGAGTCTTCTAAAAGCCTTTTTTCTTTGTAGAAAACTGCATCTTATTTTGCAGTTAGAATTCTGAACAAAATATGGGGCGCCTGGGTGGCGCAGTCGGTTGAGCGTCCGACTTCAGCCAGGTCACGATCTCGCGGTCCGTGAGTTCGAGCCCCGCGTCAGGCTCTGGGCTGATGGCTCAGAGCCTGGAGCCTGTTTCCGATTCTGTGTCTCCCTCTCTCTCTGCCCCTCCCCCGTTCATGCTCTGTCTCTCTCTGTTCCAAAAATAAATAAATGTTGAAAAAAAAAAAAAAGAATTCTGAACAAAATAAACAAAACCCCCCACAACATACATCCAAACCTAATGTCAAATGTGGGAAGAAATAGGGTTTGAGGCCCTTGGATACTGCCTTAGAAAGACAGGAGAGGTAAAAACCCACTAGGTATCAGAAGAGGGAACGAGGTGGCCCAGAGCCACTCAGGGCTACTAGGAGAGCCATGGGGACACTATGCTGAGGGCACAACTTCTGCAAGCAGAAACTCCTCATCTACTTTTTTTTTTTTTTAACGTTTATTTATTTTTGAGACAGAGAGAGACAGAGCATGAATGGGGGAGGGTCAGAGAGAGAGGGAGACACAGAATCTGAAACAGGCTCCAGGCTCTGAGCAGTCAGCACAGAGCCTGACGCGTGGCTCGAACTCACGAGCCGTGAGATCATGACCTGAGCCGAAGTCGGACACTTAACCAACTGAGCCACCCAGGCGCCCCCTCATCTACTTCTTCCACACGGGAGGCATCCTCGTCACCCTCAAGGGGAGGCTCTCATCAAGAAGAGCAGCACTGGGTTCCTGTGCTGCCACTTCATCTGTATCAATGCCCGGGCCTAGTTTGACCATGAGGTAGAGACAGCTGGAGTGGGCCTGGGGATCCTCAAGTGGCAGGCCAGAAGACAGGAGTGGAGTTTCAAATACCAGCGCCACCAGATCCTTGACAACCTTATCATTCTTATGTGCCTCTGCCTTTTGGTGCAGTGTCTGCACAATGGGGTGGTCAGTGTTAAGCTCCAGGGGCTTTCTGGCCATCCTACTGCCCACTGTAGAGTTACCCCAAAGTGCCTGGGATATGATCTGTTCCGCGTTAGCTAAGTGCATTAGTCATAATGCAGCAGGGTGAAGACGTAAGCCTACTGGAAACTGTCACCTTCTTATCCAAGATTTCTTTCATGAGTTTGCAGAGGTTCTCAAACTTGGCCTTACTCTCCTCCATTTTCTTCTTCTCTTCATTCTCAGGTAGCTCACGCCCTCCTTGGTAACAGACCAGACTTTTCATATCAAACTCCTTGAGCTGCTACGTGCAGTATAGTCAGTAGGCTCGGTCATCTACCTTGAAGCCCTGCTTCCACATTTGCTCCACAAGAGCAGAGTTGACAACCTGCTCTTTGTTCTCACCAGTGATGTAACAGATGGGCTTCTGGGTCTCCTTCATGTGAGAGACATATTTTGACAGAGAACTCACCTCATCTCTAGACTGGGAGGTGTGACAGTGCAGCAGCTGGGAAAGGAGTTGTCAATTAGTCAAGTCTCGAAGGATTCCAAGTTTTAACTTTTTAGAGATTGGCTCATACAATTTCTTATAATTCTCCTTGTCTTCTGCCAGCTCAGAGAAGAACTCAAGGCACTTATTGACAATGCTTTTGCAAATGACCTTCGAGATTTTGCTCTACTGCATTCTCCAGAGATGTTGAGGGGCAGGTACTCAGAGGCAACCACAACCATGGATGAAGTTGAGATACTCCCATAGCAACTCATCACAGCTGTTCATAATGAACAGATGGCAGATGGAGAATTTATTTTTCTTTTTACTCTTGCTTTCGCAGGTCAAAAGGAGCCCAACAGGGGATGAACAGCAATGCTCTGAGTTCCAATTCATCTTCTAGAGGTAAGTGCTTGATTACCAAGCGGTCTTCCCAGTCATTGGTAAGGCTCTTGTAGAACTCTGCATATCAGGTGGTATCATCAGGTTTATGGTCCAAATGGGCTTAGTCTTGTTCAGTTCTTCCTGACAAATATATTTCTCCTAAGTCTTATTTTCTTTTTGTTGTCCTTCCTGCTATCATCCTCCTCATCTGAGCCTACATCTCCAGTCTTCGGCTTCCCCTCATTATCCTTATCTTCTTTCTCACCTTTCTCTTCCTCTGCCTCATTATCAATGATTTCTCTCTCTTGTTCCTTCTCCAAATAAAGGGTGATAACATAACCTATGAACCGTGAGTGCTTCTTCACCACTTCTTTGACCTGACTCTCCGAAGTACTGTGTCCGGTCTTAAAGTAGAGGATCACTTCGGTAGCCTAGCCAATGGGCTCACCATGGTCTGCATGTACACTGAAGGAGCCTCCAGCAGAAGATTCCCAAGCATACTGCTCATCATCATTGTGCTTTGTGATCACAACCACTTTCTCTGCTACCAGGGAGGCAGAATAAAAGCCAACACCAAACTGTCCAATCATGGCGATGTCTGCACCAGCCTAAAGAGCCTCCGTAAATGCTTTAGTACCTAACTTGGCAATGGTTCCCAAATTACTTATGAGGTCAGCTTTGGTTATGCCAGCCTGTGTCCACCAGAGTCAGTGTTATGTTCCTTGGGACTGGGATGTCAATTTTCAACTTTTTAGCACTGTCCAACTTGGAAGGGCCTGTCAGGCTCTCATAGTGAATCTGGTTCAAAGCATCAGAAGCATTACTGATCAACAACCAGAGGAAAACTTCCTTGTTGGAATAAAAAGTATTGATGACAAGAAATTAGAATCAGGCAATTTCTGCCTGGAAGGCAAAAGTCTCCATCTTCTCCACTCTTGGTACACTATCTCAGGCACCATAAAGGAGAAAAGCTACATGCACTACAGACCAGGGCGGGCAGGGACTGTGTCTGGCTCACACTCTGCAACAAGGCTGCACAGGAGTTGCTCAAGAGAGATAAAACCCTTTCTAACTGACCGCCTGAAATCAGAGTATTACGATCTTGAAAAATAAGAAAAAAGGAAGCACACAGATGGGAACACTGAACAGCATCTATATCACCATCTGTTGCAACAGAAAATTTCCCTCTGATCTCTAGGAATGAATAATCCAATACTGCTACATCCTGATCTCACATGTCAAGTTTGACCTTCCTGACAAGGGCCACTATGAATGACGACTCTTTATCTTAAATGGATAGCTCAACAAGAGAAAGCGTCATGCCATGAAATTTCAAAAATGACATAAAAACTGTGAAATAGGAAAAAAGGAGAGAAAAGAGAATCAAAATCTTTATAAATGACACTGCTTCAAGATCAACCAAACAAATGAAATTCTTTGCCAACTCTTTCTGGTCATTATAATCAAATGATAAATGATGAGTACCTACTATGTGCAAAGCAGGCTAAAGATAAATTATTACAGAGCTTTCCTAAATAAGAAAAACAAAGCTGCTCGTAAGTTTCTAAGACCACACTCTTGACCTCTTTACCACAATTTAAAGCTTTGTTGTAGTGACCGAAAAGGAAGCTTTTTATATTTCATGTTTGAGCTCTCAGATACCAGATCAGTACTGAAGAGAGACTCTCAGCAGACTTAAGATTTCCTACAAACACACAGGATTATATATGTAAGTAATTTAACAACATATAAGTAACATGGCTCACACGTGAGTTATACTTGTGGAACTTAAAATGAAGTCTCCTGTTACTATGGAGAGGGGTCAGAAATAGTTTGTGTTTCAATAATAAAATCAACAAAAAGGCTTTATGAAAGTAAAGTTTTAAAATAGGTGGCTTTTGGCCAAAAAAACCAAGTAATTTTTCTCGTGCTAAGTTTTCAGCTATTTTTTACAGTAAATAGAGGAACAAATACCAGGGACAGAGATATTTTGAAACAAGAAACAAAATATTAACAATACGTATTAAAAATTATTATTATTAAAAATTTTTTAACGTTTATTTATTTTAGAGACAGAGAGAGCACAAGTGGGGGAGGGGCAGAGAGAGCCAGAGACAGAATCTGAAGCAGGCTCCAGGCTCTGAGCTGTCAGCATGGAGCTCGACACAGGGCTCGAACCCACAAACCATGAGATCATGACCTGAGCCGAAGTCGGACGCTTAACCGACTGAGCCACCCAGGTTTCCCAATATTAAAAATTATTTGTGCTGAAAAGAAATCTGCTAAAATGGAAACACCATGATAGTTTTGGATGGTGACTGACTTTTTTGTTTCTTTATACATACTTTATAAATTTCGACAGTAAATATATGCAATTTTTATAATGAGAAAACAATAGTTAAAACTACATTATTACTTAGCCAAAGTTTGGATTCGCATTACAAAGTAAAGCCTAAGAGCAGAGAATCTAAGCGGCTGTTTTCCACACGTTTTTCTAGAAAATCTATTTTCTTAGAAAAGCACAGGTCCTTTGAAGATGGAGCCATAATTTTGATTGTTAAGGATATGCAGTAGAGTTCTAGAGAGGGGTGAGAAAGTAACATCCATATGGCAGGTATCTGGGGGGAATATACCAGCTGCCCACAGGACTCTGCGTGGTGCTGATGCCTTAGGTTTTATGATCACAAGCGTGTGGGGGCATTTGTGGCAACAAGTGAGGTGTTTCCCCAAAGAACTTGGAAAACAGGAGAGAAAATTTCTCACAGAATTAAAGCTATACAATCAAAACAAAATTTATCAGAGCAGAGACAACACCTGAACAGAAGAGAAGATCAAGAGTCATCTAAAAGGGAGGGAAAGAGCCCCAGGTCTATAAGATGTAACCAAAGCCACGATGAGAAGCAGTCATCTCCACTAAGTCAAGTAAGGCGATAAGAGAGGAAAAACTATGAAATGTCCACCTATGAACTGTTTAGATAGGAGAGAATTTGAAGCTCCTGGCGCAAAAACATGAACCACGTGGTCCGGGTGGTATCTATCTTCCTAGTGTCAAAGAGGTCCCATGGGGAGATCAGTCCTGAGATGAACCACATAATCAACTCTGCTGTTTATGATTTCAGGCTAACTAAAGACACTTCAGGGTACTAGCTTCGGAGTCAGATTCCCCGGGTTTAAATTCTGGTTCCACCACTACTGGTAGGTGACACTAGGGAAATTAAACACTCTCTTTTACAGTCTTCCTACCTGGGAAATGGGAATGATAACAGCAGCCATCTCACAGAGTTCCTGAAAGGACTCCATGTGCCAATTCAGGTAAAACACCTAGAAGGGTGTCTGCGAGAAAGTGCTCAACGTCAGTCAGGCCTGGGAACCAGGATCCAGCTTGTGGTGGACTTACAAAGTACATTCTGCCTGAGGCCAGCCATTCAGTCCTTCCCGGCAATCTCCAGACCAATCTCTATGGAATCTTGGGGATTCCAGACCAATCTCTATGGAATCTCTATGGGGAGTAAGGAGAAGGAGCTGTGCTGACATACAAAAAGCAAGGAACGAAGTGCCACAGGGTGGGTGGGGATCAACAAAGATTTAGTAATAGAGGTTTGTAGCTTTGTTGTCACGAGGGTTTAGAGAGAGCATGGGGCAGCTCTAAAGGAACAGGCCAAGGCATTCCTATGTTACATAAGTAATTTCGGTTTTATCAGGAATAAAAAAAAATGAGTAAAATATGGACAACAGAACTGAACAAGAACACAAGTAGATAATGTAGCCAGAGGATGTTATTAGTATATTCATATCATAAACAGATGAGTTCTATAGAAATTTACTCATTCTCTAATACTTCCACAGTTCAAGGTTCTTCCTAATCCTAACTTTATTCATTTTGTTTAATTTCCTAAGTTCTTTTAATTAAGTCAATTCCTTACAGTCCGTCACTGACAGCTTATTCTTGCCTGTACTTGGGAAAATTATCCATCCTCCTCTCTCTGCTAACCTATACCTTACTAGCCATTTTCCAAAATTCAGGTCAAGACCCCCATTATCCAAAAGCCCTCCCTGACAATCTCCACACATAGACTGTGCTTTCCTTAACACTTTATACGTTTCCTATTTGTGCCACCTTATTAGCCATGGGAAAGGTGGTATGTATACAGGAAAAAAAAACAGGAGTCACAAGTCAAAAGACATGAGCTGAATTGCAGCCTCAATATTTTCATAGCTGTGCAAATCCAGGAAAGTCACCTAGACTTTGTAAGCCTAGTTACTCATCTACAAAATGGATAAGAAAACCTGCTCCAGAGTATTGCTAGACATAGAAGATACATGAAAATATTTTGAACATTTTAAAGAACTCTAAATGTTAGTTACCAACATTATCCTGTCCCAGTTTCTAGCTGCTTGTATCACACAGTATCTTAACAAAAAATATGAAATATCATAATCATTACTCATGTGTAACCTTATATTAAATAAAACCTATCTTTAAAAACTACCTTTCTAGTCTATTCAGATAAGGCTATTATTGTTCAAGCACCATGGTAGGCACATCCTAACTATTTATTCGATTCTATTTTAATTTCTCTTTCTTCTTTTAAGTCTTTTTCTATTACACTTTGGAGGCACAGGAAAACTAAAGTTTCTTTCAGTTGGATTTGATGTCAACAGACATTATTATTCTCTACACAGTCACATAAATAACTTTCTTTTCTTGAAACCTAAGTTGAGTCACCAAATTATAGCCTTTTCCGCAAACAAAAATCCTTTACACAGTTAGGTTTCTTGGGCCAGTTAAATTTTAATTACCAAGGAAGTCACAATCGTCTTCCACCTCTGTCAGGGTTAGATTACAGCACTCAGTAACTCAAAACCAAATACTCCAGCCATGTCACTTCTAAAGCAGCAATTCCTGCTGAACATCTGTGGCAATTAATTTAAAATTTTAAGTAGTTCTACAAGTCTTCCTTCTTACATATCACCTTAGAAACTGGTATCACCAGGTTCTCTCTATGCTCAAAAAACCAGGGAAAGAGAGAGACACCTTACTCAAACCAGCCAACATATGTGTCACTCTGGTAGCATCACAGAGCACTGGGAACAGTGATTCTTCTGCTGCAAACCTGCCATTTCCATGGGTGCCGACACGCATCTGTGTGATTAAAACCACCTAATCTCTCATTCCATTAACAGAGAGGCCTTGTTCCTCTAGTTAACAAATAAGGCATTCAAAACAGTAAATCATATGGCTCATACTTCAAACGGCCAAAGGGCTGGAATTAAATTTACCTCAGAGGGAACGTACTGCTCCACAGCCGTGGCAACAGTTGCACAACAAATCCAGAGCAGTACCATCACCGAGAGGACGAGAGTCGTGGTTAAAATCCATCCAGAGTTACTGAAAAACAAGTTAGTCATGTTAAAATTTCCTAATGTAAAAAGAAGGAGATTCTTAATAATTAAAGGCAATCAACCTGATGTATTTAGTTTAATAATACAATTAAAACTTCACATGTACTACCTTTAAAACTATTTGTTAGATTTTTTTTTTAAAAAACATTTATTTATTGTTGAGAGAGAGCAAAAGTGGGGGAGGGGTAGAGAGAGAAGGAGACACAGAATGTGAAGCAGGCTCCAGGCTCTGAGCTGTCAGCACAGAGCCCAATGCTGGGTTCGAACCCATGGACCAATTTACAAAAGCGCATCTATTATGAGACATTCTGTACCCATTATAGCATACCTTAGTAAAGAGGTAGTTAAATTTCTCTTATGTTTAAAATATCATAAAATTGGCCAGTTACAAGAATTAGCAACTGAAGTTTTTTCTATAATTGACCTATTGTTTGCCAAACAATAATAAAAACAAAAGTCAAGCTATTTTTAAATATCTAGTAGTCCAGTTCTGAATAAACTGATACTTAAGGCAGGTAGTCTGATTTTCACATCTGTGCTCATCCGATACTGCCTGATAAAAGGTCTATACTTACCACTGTAACCCATTTACTTGATGGTTTGCCAACACTTGAACATGCTAAAGAAAGGTATGCGGAGTCACTGTGTGTGGGCAAAAGAGGTGGACACTGAAAAATGCACTGCATCTAAAAGCAGGGAACGTCTATATGATGTTTTAAGTATTCCAATTTAGAAAGATAACAGTAGACAACATTTTTCAAGAAAAAAAAAAAACACAACAACAACACCCACTTTACATATCCCAGCCCTAACCCGAGTACTAAGGAATTTCCTTCCACGAAATGAGAAGAATATACTTGATATCTGGATTCTAGTGACAACTAGTTAAGCCAGAAAACAGGGGCTCAGTGTACAATCAATCTGCTTCTTCAACTTCCACAATAAAACGATCCTACAGATTCTCAACTATCTCTTCTCTCTTCTGTTCAGGAGTTACCACAGTTCTCCAATCTGATCTTCTATCCTTCACATAGAAGCCTCTTCCTAATACTTAGATTTGATTACTTGCCTGCTCCTATCTAGTTCCTGTCCACCTGGTTTGGTCAAATCCCCGATTCTCCTGACTCTCCATACATAGTAATACACTTTATGTATTTAGTAGGAAGCCAGCATAACTGGAAAAAAAATTAAATCTGCTACAACTAGCAAAACTCTCTATTCATTATTTAAGACTTATTTCTATTTCCTTTGTCAATCCTCCCTTTGAAGGTATATTCCTTGTATTCTGTATATGAGAGATGTGTATGTGTATGTGATACACAGCAATCACCACCGTTGACGGTTTGCATGTCTGTCTCTACCATATTAGACCTGAGAACTCCATAGAGTCAGAGACTGAAATTCTTTCTTTAGGTTCAAAGTCCCTAACACGGTTCTTGGTACACAATAGACTCTTTGAGAAGAAACGGCAAGTGGAAAAATGAGTTGACCTCAATTTCCATTCTAGAAGCTAAGGGTACCTCCATAACAGCTATACAGTACAATAAAAAGCACTGCAGTGAAGAGCCAGATTCCACTGACTGGCCAGGTGATCTTGCATTCATCATGGAAAACTCATGACCCTTTAGAAAAGACAACTATAGCAGAACAGGACAAGTAAAAGATGTAGGTTTAGAAAAGCTAGGTTTGAACTTTAACATAGTGGGTATATATAACCTTAGGGGTGGGCAATTCACCTCTGACCCACCTACTTATCACAGTGTACTGTTCTAAGAGCCAAATGAGCTCACTGAGGGGGGGAAAACATTAAAAAAAAGAGTATTTTTTATTAAAATGTAGAATACTATTATAATTCATATTTGTGCACAGACATTTCTAGGCATTAAAACTCTAGTTATAAAGTTACTTCTTTCATAAATTAAAGTAAAGTAATTTACAAAATTACTTCTAAAATGTTAGATTTAAAAGAACTACATGAAATATAATGATAAAATGCTAAAGAATGTAAGTCACCAATAAGCTACCAGGTAGTATATTATTGAGAATAAGCTGTAACTCAAGATTAGGTGATTACTTAGGTTTCCTAAGACCAGCAAACTACAACAAAGATCCTAAATATTAGAGAGAGGAAAAATTGCCCATATTCTGCCAAGGTCCAAAGCAGGTTTAGAGATGAAAGGAAGGGAAAATTTAAAGTTAAAGCCCCATTTTCTTACCCAGTCTTTAAAGAATTTGGTAAAAGGTATTAATTTTTAGGTGCCAAATAACCCTACTGATACCTGACAAAACCTGTCGAGAAACTATTTCTATTGTAAGAAATGACAGAAGTGGGCAGTTTAACTACTGCAGTGTTACACTTGAGACAGAACAGCATATACTGGAGTATACACACCGTGAGGGCAGGCATTGGTTTACCAAATGCTTTGTCTGGTGAGTAGATGATTATCAGTAAGTGCTCCAGGCCACTGTCTTTATCTTTTTTTTTTTTTTTTTTTTTGGAGGGATGGAGGTGGATATAGGGGGAGAGCTCACATCAGAACTCTATGGAGGAGAAGAAGCATACATATTTTTTTCATGTTTTTATTTATTTTTGAAGGAGAGAGAGAGAGACAGAGCATGAGTGGGGGAGAAGCAGAAAGAGAGAGGGAGACACAGAATTCAAAGCAGGCTCCAGGCTCTAAGCTGTCAGCACAGAGCCCGATGTGGGGCTCGAACTCACAAACTGTGAGATCATGACCTGAGCCGAAGCCAGGCGCTTAATCCACTGAGCCACCCAGGTGCCCCAGATGGCTATGTAGATAAAACCAAAATCCAACCCCAAACCATTCAGACATACTTTAAAGCTTATTTTAAACGTCTGGAGAAGCACATTTCTTAACATAATAAATCAAGGAATCTTAACAAGAACAAAAATGCTTTGGTATTGTGAAAAAAACTACCTGCTTGGGTTTTATTACAGTAGTATATTACCTTTTAAACAAACTAAAATATCCCAAAGTACAAGTTTGGTAGGAAAAGGGTTTTAAAAAAGTTTCTTACTTTTGAGCAGCTTGTATAATTTTATTTTTTCATATTTTACTTATTTATTTTGAGAGGGAGGGAGAGTGTGTGTGCGCACGAGTGGGGAGAGGCAGAAAGAGAGGGACAGAAAATCCCAAGCAGGCTCTGCGCTGTCAGTGCAGGGCCCAATGCAGGGCTCGATCTCATGTACCAGGAGATCGTGCCCTGAGCTGAAATCAAGAGGTGGATGCTTAACTGACTGAGCCCCCAGGTACCCCAAATATAATTGTAAAATAATAAAAAGGAATGCATCTGCTACAAGTCAGATTCTATCTCCTCTACATATAAATAAACAGGAATACGTACAGAGAGAGACATCTTAAAAAGCCATCACTTTCTCCATCTTCAAGATAGTTCCTATGCGTTTGAGAACTTCTCATTTGCAGATCTGCTGAAATAACAAGGTACAATTTATGACATCCTGTATCCCAAGGGCTAGCCTCAGATGACTACCCGTAGATACGTTCACTGTACAGACACCCAGTTGTTTTTATAAGTGTAATCTGATACGTTGATAATGAACGCAAGTTCCTCCGGCACATTAAAAACCAAATGGATATTCTACCACGTTATGGATTTCCTATTTTATTTCCAAATTCTTACTGACGTTGCTTTCTGTTTAATTACATTCTGTTTAATTCTAATTACAAAATAATTAGAAAATTAATTAAATCAGTATCTAAAATAAGGTATGAGCCAGTACATTTTAAAAGGTGAGCTCAGCTTTAGGTTGATGTTTTATATTCCTGTAAGTTAACATTTATTTCTAGTCTAAAAGTAAATAGAACAGGAACTCACACCTTCAGGCTGATTTCACTGTTTGGTTAGCATATTACGAAATATCACAATATCTTACTAGTTTATAGTCAAAATATCCTTCAAAGCCAATTACATGTTTTTATACTATTGGTTCTCAAAGTGTGATCTCCTGACCAGCAGCATCAACAAAATCTGGGAACTTGTTAGGAATGCAAATTCTCAGGTCCTATCCCAGATCTAGTAAATTGGAAACTTGGGAAGTGGGGCTCAGAAATCTGTTCTAACAAGCTCTCCAGATCCTAATGCAAGCTAAAGTTTGAGAACCACTCTTTAAGAGTTATTTGTTCACTTTCTACTAGTGTAAGAATAATCATACAACTAATTCCAGACCACAACCAGATTTGCTAATGTTGTTATCCCAAGCTACTGGAAATAAAACTTACAGGACATTTTGCTTAGCGACGATTCTTTCAAATTTGTAGGCTCTTGCTCCAACTGTGGTGCATACTGGATTTCTGGCTTAGACTAAAATGGTAATGAAAGCAATTAAGCCATTTGTACTTCTTATGCTTTTCTAAGTAACAAGTTCTATAACACATCATCTGTATAAACATTCGAATTGAGGAAAAGTAACAGAAGTATGGTATAAAAAATAAAACACATTTACCACAATATATTTTAATTGCACTTCCTAAACATCAGATCGAGTGCCTTGCAAAGAAACAGACAGATTTCTGGCATCATCAAGTATCTAGTCAGTTTAACTTTCTGACAACATTAAAAAAATTAAAAAGCAGGGACAAATGACAACATACTGCATTAAATATCATACCCTGCAAAAATGAGTTCTAATTCTAGTTGAAAAAAGAATAATTTAGCAGGCTGCTGAAATTTTGGGCTACACTAGTATTATCTCTATTTTTCTCATCTGAAACATTCCATTCTTCCCTCAGTATGAGTAACTCATACATTATAGCTAAACACTCCATACTTTACATCCTCTATGGAGCACAGACCCCCTGGAGTGGGGGTTTCTCCACTGTAGTTACACTTGATACAAAGAAACAAAGCTAATCTCACATCCAATGAGGGCTCTACTCTCACATTCAACTCAAGCTTTAAAAGCTAATTAGCTTTAGGACACAGAACTTATTCACAAATTTAAAGAGAAAAAAGTCCTTCTGTGTTTTACTTATTACCAAATTATGTACAGAGGACCCAAGACTCAGGATAGTGCTAAAAATTACATGGTAGCCTTACAGTGAGCCATTCTATTAGCAATATTAAAAGGTTTACTTTATTACATGGGGTAAAGTGCCACAACATAGTTTGTGGTACATTTGAGGAATTTAAGTACCAAATTAAAAGGAAGATAGCATGGTAGGGTGTGATATGTGCCTGAGAGCGAAAAGTGACCTGTCTTAAGTCTAATTCTGTTACCTACTGGCAGGGTGATCTTAAAAAGTTAGACTATTTCCTTATCAATAAAATAGGGATAATACAACCTCAGGAAGGCATGCAAAGATTTGAGATAATATATGTAAATGCCTAGTACCTAAGAACCTTCAAGAAAAGCAGCTATTATCATCACATCACATGGTAAATAATGAGGTAGGAGAAAAGTTACTTCTCTAGGAGGCAATATGCTTCTTTAACAAGCTCTTACAAGAATTATGAGAAAAAGCACTATAATTAAAGCTAAAAATTATGTCATATTGCTTTTCTTTAATATCCGTATGTGATATACAGACATGCCATTATTTACATTCAAAGTATATTTATTATTATCTCTCATATCTAGTGGTTTCATTTCATCAATTTAACCACTATAAAATTTAGAAGACTCAGAATTCTTGTTAGATAAGGATCAGCGGGGCTTCCACAGGCTTCCAATGGGTAGACAGAAGAGTAAGTCACACTGTGCCCTGATGGCCAATGTTTTAATGTAGGTCAAATTAGTAATTATTATTTGATGATGTATATGGCGCTATGCCAAGACATTCATTTAAGACATGTACATTTACTCTTGTCAGTATTTAGATGAATCTATGAAGCATAGTCATTACCTGGAATATCACTATTTTTCCATCATCAGCTTGAAGATAGAAAGTCCAGGAAGAGGTTATGAAGCTCTGTGCAGAGTCCATCATGTCACTCCAGAATGACCTTACCAGAGTTAGAGGGAAAAGTAGATGCATTTTTGGCATCAGGGACATGAGCTTCAAAAAAATAAAATAAAATCATATATTATTTTTATATATGTATATTCAAGAGAACAAACTTAATCAACATTCCTCAAATCCTGATTGAGACAGAGAATAAAAAGTTAAGTGATTCTACTAGCATTAAACTCTTAGTTATCTATGCAAATTAACTGTGATAAAGCTTAGTATCCCAGGCTACTTTATCACCAAACACACATATAAACTACCTGTCACCTCTATCAGGCTTTTGAATTAGGTCCCAATATACATTTTGGAGAATCTTAAGATCTGATTAAAAAAGGATTAGCAAGGACTCAAGAGATAGAAGGGGGAGGGAGAAATTATACCATCCTCATCTTACATGTTTTCATGTAAAATAAATCATTCTAGGGGCGACTGGGTGGCTCAGTCACTTAAGCATCTGACCTCAGCTCAGGTCATGATCCCACCATTTGTGAGTTCGAGCCCTGCATTGGGCTCTGTGCTGACAGCTCAGAGCCTGGAGCCTGCTTCAGATTCTGTCTGTCTCTCTCTCTCTCTCTCTCTCTTCAGATTCTGTGTCTCCCTCTCTCTCTCTTCAGATTCTGTGTCTCCCTCTCTCTCTCTCTCTGCCCCTCCCCTGCTCACACTTGCATGCACTTTCTTTCTCTCAAAAATAAATGAACATTAAAAAAAATTTAAAATAAATCATTCTACAATGAACGCTGATGGAAAAGGGGAAGGAAAAAAAATCAATCAAAAGAATATATGCATAAAATGTAAGACATCTGATAATAGGGCAGGGTGAGGGGAGTATTTATGGGCTATATATATTCAGCTCCTAATATATAAGCTACTCATTTTAACATTAATTGGTTTCATGTCCTCATTCCCCCAGTTCTGACTTCTTTGCTTATTTATTAGCAGCAGTGGGCCCCTCTAGAGCACGAGTATGAGATACCATTTGCTGAACTCTAGAGATAGCTTTCGTTCTGCTGTATTTCAAGAGAGGCATTACGGGGTAAGAGATCAGTTTTTAGAATCAAAAGACCTATATTCATGATCCAATTTCCCCACTAATGGCTGTGAAATCTTTCATTGATTAATTCACCAAACAAGTATTCACTGAGATTATAAATTTTAGGATATCAGGGACCATGTGTATTTTATACATCAACGTACACCTGTGTTTAATCTGTGTAATCTATATAGGACAGAGGTTAAAAATAGGGTAATACATGTATATGGAGAGAGGCACCTAACCCAAACCAGAGTGAGAAGTGGTTAAGGCTTCACACAGGAAATGACACCTGCCCTGAATCAAGGGGATTCAATAGAAGGATGGAGAGTAGAAGAAACAGAAGCACGTAATAACTCATCGTACTGTAAAAATTAAGAACTGTCCACTACGTATACAATTAAGAGAAAAAAAATGACTCTTAAAAATTAGAAAACATGTTTAACATTAATCATAATAAGAGAAACATAAATTTAAACTACCTTAAAAGTGGTACATTTTCAGGAGTCGGGGAAGGGGGGAAGGAGGAAAGGAGTGGGTATGGGATTTCTTTTTGGGGTGATAAAAATTCCTGGAATTAGATAGTGATGATGGTTGCATAACTTTGTGAATATACTAACAACTATTGAATACTTTAGAAGGGTGAATTTTATAGTATGTGAATTATACCTTGAGTTAAAAAATTGGTAAAATTCCACAAAGAGCAATTTTGCTCTATTTCTCAAAATTAAAAATAGATACCTCTTACTCAGCAATTCGACTGGTTTTATTCTATTCGTATAAATGTGCAAAGTAGGCAACATCGCTTATAAATGAAAAAGATTAGAAACAAGGTACATTTCCAAATAAGAGACTGCTTAAATAGACACATCTATAATGGATTATGCAGTTAAAAAAAAAAAAAAAAAAAAAAAAGAATGATTAGACATTCTTTGTGTATACTTGTATTTTAAAAAAAGAAAGAATATCTGTTTCCTTGTATATGCATAAAATACCTGTCTTGGTAACACTTGCTACATTAATGGAGAAAAACTGAATGATTAAGAGATACAGGGGTACGAGATATTTCACTACATACTCTTTTTACCTTTTGAGTTCTTTACCATGTAAGTATATTTCCTCTGAACAAATTTTTTCCAGTATGTTTGGAGGACAGAGTATGAGGGGTGGGGAAGAGAGATGACTTAAGAGAGGAAATCAGGAGCCAGGCTGTGATAAGTGGTTTGGACTTACTCCTGTACGTAATGGGAGGTACTGGTACTGAAGAATATAATATAGGAGAATAACATGATGAGAGTTCCATTTAGAAAATAAACATGTGAACAAAGACTAAAGGATGCACTAGAAGCGGGTAAAGTGGGAAAATAGTTTGGAAGTTTAGTAATACAGATGAGAAATAATGATGATTTAAGGAAGTAAGGCAATGGCAGTTGGGGTGGAAAAAAATGACTCTGAACTATCAACTTCTCTGAGCCTCAGTTTTTTCATATGCAAAATGGGGATAATATAGTGGACCGAGAGAAAAAACAAAAGAGATTATGGATGTGAACAGAACTTTTGGAACTTTTAACAGTAAAGCATTATACAAAAGTAATTATGCAGTTGAGTTTTCTATTTGCAAACATACAATTTGTTTGCTGAAAACTAATTATAAAATATAACACTAAAATAGTATCAAGTGGGCGATAAACACTTCAATACAAGTCAGTGCAATTTAAGCAGGCAATTTTGAAAGGCAGTATTGTTTCGTACTTGCTCTTGTCTCAGTTCAGCGAATGGCAGCTGATTCTGGCAACCAAGATGGCAAGCATATTGCTCATCAGATTGGGAATATGCTTCTGTACATGCTGTAAGAGAAAAACAGTCAAATTACAAGGAAAAAGAGAGAGAGGAAAGAAGAAAAGGAGAAAGAAGGAAGAAAAGAAAAGGGGGAAGGATAGAAAAGAAGGGACTTGGCATTTTATATAAAAATTTCTTATACTTAAAAAGCACAATATGAATTCTCAAATTTGGTAATAGTAGCAAATATATTATTGTTAATAAACCCCATATCTTCTACCTCTCACATGTCTGATGTTTCGGGTATAAATCTACTGATTACACACTCAGGCTCAGGCTATATGATAACATTCATAATAAGGGAACCCTCACAGCTAAGGCTGTAAAGTGGAAAAAACACTGGTCTGGCATAAGTTTTGGCTCCATACACACTTGGCTGTGTATGTGACCTGGCCTGTGCTGTTTAACCTCTCCAACTATTGACTTCTATATTTTTAAAATGGAAATAGCATCACCTACTTCATGGAGTTGAACAAAACAATATATTTTAATGATCGACACAAATGTATGATATTACTGTAAAGAATTAGATCACTTCGCTAAGAATCAAGGGTATTCCCACGGCAAGGAAAAACAAAACAAAGCAATCAGCCTAACACCCTAAATTCTGAGAAACTGAACTTAGAAAATGTTCTATAGTAGGATTCTGAAATTGAAATGAGTATATACCCTCTCATTTAGCTCACTAGAGCCATTTCTTTCCTGTGACATAGAACACTTTACCACTATAACAATCTTTTATTTCTTTCCAACCCAGTCATGCATTTGTAATATACTTCTCAAAGGTGTTAGATCATAAACTGAACTGCACTAAGCAAACAAAAAGATGGCCAGTTAGGAGACTGAGCCATAAAAAGTAAGGTTATGATACCAAGGAGACTGGATAGGAGTCATGGCATAGTGATAGGGAGAAGAGAGGTACTTCCTGCTACACTGAGGAAACAGCATGATGTAATGAATGGAGAAAATTCCATTACGGTTCTTTAAAAAGTTAAATGTCAGTTTTGTCTCGATTACAGGCTTCTTTTATTAAACACATCTCTTTCAGCAAAAGGTAAAAACAGTGGTTTAAGAGATGACAAAGACTTTGGTTACTTCTTTTATCGGCATGACCCACAAAGAATACACTATTAAATAGTGAGTCAAAGGCCTGATTCAGTAAAAAAAAAAACAAAAACTTGGAGCTAAATTAACTGGCCTATGATTGAAAGGCTTTGGAAAATTATACTATCCACTGAGAAGGTAGTGATGAATTATGAGAAGGGTAATTACTACTGCATTTAAACCAAATGCTTGGTTAAACAAAGGTGTCCTATCCATAGTACAAAATAAATATTGTCTCAACAAACAGAAGTATCCCCTACTTTTCGGAAGTTCATAGCTATTTTTGCTAACCAAAAGAAATCAAAAGAGGATTTGTGCTTTTCAAAAAAGAAAGCGAAAACAGCGTCCAGCAAGTGTTCCGTAGTGAGCCCCCACAGAGGCAGCGCACGCTCAAGCAGCAAGAGCGGCACCACCAACCTCCTTCCCTGGGAACTACGCTCAGCATCTCAGCGTCAGGCCACCATGGCTTTGAACTGTGTGAGCATCTGTGTTTTATCTTGATTTATTTTGTGCATCCGTTAGCAAGATGTGTCCTAAAGTATCAGAAAAGCCTAAGAGAGGTTATTTTTTGGGTCTAAAAGCACTCAAAAATTTTTCCATGCAAATTAAGGGGAATTGCTTTGCTTTATGCCATTGTGGCTTATGAAAGGTTTCATAGGAACACTCTACTTTCATACAGCGGGGACTCCTACAGATGAAATTTAAAGCCCGTGAAATTTCTAGCAGCTGCTGCTACAACTCTGACTTCATAATAATTAAAATATGCACGAAATTAGTTTAAACAATATGCTTGCCATTTTCTGAGGAAAAGACATAAAGAGCATAACATAACCCAAAGAAAGCAGAATGTTATATATTGTTGATATCATTAGCATAGCATCTTACCAGATTCACATTCCATTTTGGTCCGATTTAAATCAATTCCATCATCCACAAATTGACAAATTGAAAACAGCCTGCAACCTCTCTGACATGCATACAACTCCTCTTCCTAGGGAGTTCAAGAAGAAGGAGGATTACCAAAAAATAAAACAGTACTTTTCTCTCAGGGAAAAGAAGGTCAAAAAGAAAGCAAAGTTAGTAGGGTTTATTATAAACGGTCCAATAAAATTTTATAACTGAAAGAAATATGATAGGAGCCAGCTGATTGATACCCAAGACCTTTGCCATATAAAGAGGCTTTAGTTTCTTATTTTAAAAGTGACACCCAAGGGGCGCCTGGGTGGCGCAGTCGGTTAAGCGTCCGACTTCAGCCAGGTCACGATCTCACGGTCTGTGAGTTCGAGCCCCGCGTCAGGCTCTGGGCTGATGGCTCAGAGCCTGGAGCCTGTTTCCGATTCTGTGTCTCCCTCTCTCTCTGCCCCTGCCCCATTCATGCTCTGTCTCTCTCTGTCCCCAAAATAAATAAACATTGAAAAAAAAAAATTAAAAAAAAAAAAAAAGTGACACCCAAGAAAAAAGCCTACTGGGTAAAAGTATCACCTTTTTCCAATATTCCAAGGTCACATTTTATGGGGAAAAAATTGGAGATAAAAACAACAGTGACATCATCAGAAATTTAGCAGAGGTGGAAATGAGTGAGCAAGTACCTTAGGATGAATAGCATACTTCTGCCACATAAATATTTATACAAATCATCAGGCTTCTCAAGAAAAAGTAGTATGACTGGCTTCACATAGCAAATAGTGTCATAAAGGCCCCCACAAAGTGAGGCACACAGCTATAAAAATGTTTACATGAAAGGGTTATTGAAACTTGGCTTACTTTAACTGAAAACACAAACGAGAGCAACAGTGTGGCATATGAGAAAGGCCTTTAGGATCAGCCAGACCTGGACTAAAATCCTCTGGGCGAGTGATGCTGCCGAAGTTACTTTACCTACTTAAACCTCAGTTTTCTCATCATAAAAGGGGATAATAGCTATAAATGATCTCCAAACCCCTCAACAATGCTGGAAGATACCTATTCCTAGTATAGTGGCTGGGACACAAATGGTTCTCAGTAAAGGGTAGTAGTGTTAATCATAACAGATTTTTAAAACAAAACAACGGTTGCAGGCATCATTGTATATCTATGGGAGCTCAGGACAGGGTAGATTTTTCATTACCAGAAAATGTTAGCTGCTTAATAAGACTAATGATGTCTTCGATAGGTTTTTCTTAGAGGAAATATATACAGTATTTGAAACAAACCAGTACATGTGGGGGAACCCCCTCAACTTACTGTGTGATCCACTGTGTACAAATTGGCAGGCACCTAATAAGGAAGCAAACAGCACGTGCATATACCAGTTAGCAACCAATGAACACAAAGGTATGCATTTCTTTCCAGTAGAAGGATCAGTAAAATTTATGCAGCAGCAACAATCCATTAAGAAGAGATGGCTGCAGTCTAATATTAAGCAGTTGTTATCAGACGACTTTGAAGGTGGCATATACTTGGACCTCGGTTCTAGCTGCATTTACTGTTAAGGCGAAACTGAAAGAATTTTAACAATTAAGATAAATTTCATACCTGAGTAGCTTTTGCAGCTTTGGAAAAGTGGAAGAATTCTCCTACGTATTTGGAGTACACGTTTTCTTATATTGCAGAGGAAGCCTGAGCTCATTAGTAGGAGCTATATTGCATGCCATTTCATTTTCAGGTATGTTTTCTTTTGTTAAACCAAGCCAATAAGCCCTCCAGTCCCATTTTCAAGGGAGTATGGCATGATGAAAAGAGCCAGGGTCCAAGAATCGGTCCTGGTTTGAAGCTCAGCCTCACCACTTATTCTGTACAATCCTGGGAAGGTGACAATTTCTCTCACAGTCTCAGTTTCTTTGGTTGTAAGCTGGGGACAATACTCTTGAATCAATCTTATGATGGGGATTATATATTTTATATCCACAATATCATGAATATTATGCTATACTATCTAATAAATAGACACAACAATAATATATTCAACGAGTACCCACAATGTGCCAGGCACCATGCTAACACCTAAAGTATTATACAATATCCAGCACAGAGTAGGTACTCAGTCGGTAGCTATTAAGAATCCTATCCCAGGGGCGCCTGGGTGGCTCAGTCAGTTGAGCATCCGACTTCGGCTCAGGTCATGATCTCACGGTCCGTGAGTTCGAGACCCGCGTCGGGCTCTTTGCTGACAGTGCAGAGCCTGGAGCCTGTTTCGGATTCTGTGTCTCCCTTTCTCTCTCTGACCCTCCCCCACTCATGCTCTGTCTCTCTCTGTCTCAAAAATAAATGAACGTTAAAAAAAAAAAAAAAGAATCATATCCTTATTCCAACTAAGTGTTTCATGTACTACATAATATTATTGTTCTAAGTAAATATTTCATGCTCTATGTATCTCAAATTATTGGCAAACTAATCTAAAATATATCTCCTCTGATTTAGAGCACAAGGAAATGGTGCTCCCCACCAAAACAAATACCAGATAAATAATTAGAAGGCACTTCAATGATACTATCTATAGAATATACACATTTTCTTTCCCAGAGCTAAGTCGAGCTAACTATTCTCATTATTCAGCACCACTGATACTATAGGTACCAAACGGGTTTTATGACATATAGCAGAAGAAATAACTACCTGTTGTTATCTGTTAGGCACTGTGATAAGAGTGCCACATACATTATCTTTAATCATCACACCAGCTCTGCCAGGTGTCAGGGTTTTGTTTTTGTTTTTGTTTGTTTTTTTACAGCTGACAAAATGAAGTCATGAGAAGTTAACTGATCAGCAAAAACACACAGTAAAAGTGGAGCTGGGAATGGAACACAGGTTTATATGGTTCCAGAGCCCCCACTCTGTTTAAAAACGACCAGGCTGCACGGGATGCCTGGGTGGCTCAGTTAGTTAAGCATCTCACTGCGGCTCAGGTCATGATCTTGCAGTTCGTGGGTTCAAGCCCTGGATCAGGCTCTGTGCTGACAGCTCAGAGCCTGAGCCTGCTTCAGATTCTGTGTCTCTCTCCCTCTCTCTCTGCCCTCCCCCCCGCCACTCTCTCTCTCAAAAATAAACATTAAACAACAACGACAAAAAATGACCAAGCTGGTTCTAATTAGTTTTGTTGTTAACATAGGTCTCTCCTATTTGGATCCAGACAAATGACACAATTGCACTGCTGAGGAAAGTGAAATGGTAACTACATAGTAATTTTATAAAATAATTACTTACAAACAGGTCAAGCGTTCTACTTTCTTGCAACAAATAATTAATTCTGAAAAAGAGTCATTAAAATGACCCTATCTTCCAGTTGCACATACCAGACTAGAAAGGCTATGTGAGCTTCTAAATTCATCTCATTTCTGGTAACACACAAAGCTTTTTTTCCTGAACTGCAAAGCACAACAATTCAGAGGGCCAACAGAAATCAGTGAAGTAAATTAAAAATTTTAAATATAACTTTACTAATAGAAGGCAGCACATTGTAGCCAGTTTTTGGACTGAATTCCTACTACTCCACTACTTCTTGGCTATGTGGCCTTAGACAAGTCACTTAACCTTTCAGAGCCTCAACTGTAAAGCCCTACTTTGCATGCTTGTGAGAATCAGGGATAATGGGTGTAACTCTCTCATCACACTGGCTCACAGAGAGTAGGCAGTTAATAGATTTTAAGTTGATCTAACATACAGGGAGCCAGATGACTTAGAGTTCCTAGTGAGAGCAGCTTTAATAAATAAGCAAAAATGACTTACAGATATCACATCAATTGTTAAAAATTGTTAAACTGTGGATATTATAAAAGTACCTGAAGTTTCCAGAAATGTTTCTATTACTTAATTACTCTCCCAGCATTCTGGGTCACACTACAAGTTTGCTAAGAAAAGCTCAAAAAGGGGGGGGTGGGAGACCACAACCAAACACTAGGTTACAAAATAAGTCTCCGCCCAATGCCAGGCCAAATCAATATTAGTGAGTTTCCTCAATCTTGATGAGAGGTTTATAAGCAGAGAAGAAAGTAATGTGTTTAGGGGCAGTACACACTGATTTAAGCCTGGAAGTCAGAATTTCTCATTTCTCTCTTGATTGCTCTATTAGTGTCTGACTGAAAACTTTAGGGTAATCTCTCCCACACTTTTTCTTGAAAACTGATAATCCTCATGCCATGTAAAATCCTGCAGTAAGCAAGATATAGGGGAAGTGAAAGCATTTAGAGCTTTTCATTTCAAAGACCTGAAAGTATTTTGCCAATAAGAAACATCCTAAACTTCAGTAACCCTATCCTCATGGTCACTTTGTAGTCTGAGAAGCAAACAGGGCTAGCCACACGGTAAAGCCAACAGCACAGAAGAGATGAAGGGAAAACAAGGAGAAAAAGGCCAGAAACATGAGCAAAAGCTCTTATTAAAAAAGCAGTGGGGGGAGGGGAGCATAGATCCAAAATTACATATGGGAAAGGGTGGGGAGTCGCCACGCAATTGACCATGTCGAGTAAACAGAGTTCCTAAACTGAAAAAAACAGCTTGAGGAGTGGAATGGAATTAAAGGAAAGGCATCACAGACGGGTGCACAAGGAGTGAAAGCTGGGTCACTCCCCTCCGTAAACTGGGACCCTGACCCCCCACCCCCCGCCCCAGGGGCAGTCTCATTTCTATACTCGCTCCACAAATCCCCCCTGTCTTCTGCATTGAACGGTTACGTCCTTTGAATGCAGAAACCTAACTGCTTCTTCTCTAAGCCACCCCAAAGCCCTAGTGGCAGCGTCCTGCACACAGTAATTCAACACAAGCAGAAAGCCCTTCCTGGGCGTCTCACAACTCCTAGGGCTGACTTAATACGTTTCATACCACAGTGGAATTGTCTACTTGTCGGACTCCCAGAACAGACTGTGCGCTCCCAGCCCGGAGAAGCGCTCAGTAAATATTGGTTACGAACTAATCTTTTGTGGGTTTGCATATCTGCTCCTCCCCCGCGACCGTCCCTTAAGCTCGTTGAAGGTGAAGACCCTGCATTAATCATCCATATCCTCCTCCCCAGCCGCCTCGCAAGCTCCAGAAGAAAAAGTCCTGTCTTTTTCATCTTTGAGTCCCCCCCAGCCCATATTATAGAGTAGATGCAGCACAAACTTCCCATTAATTACAGCAGGAGAGGGGTGTGGGGTAGAATTAGGGAAGAAAACAGGAGCTACACAGGTGGGAGACAGAGGTTGAAGGGTGTGGGTTCGACACCCAGGTTCCCAGAGCTGACAGATGTGCGGGAGAGCGGAGATGGGCAACCAGGGGAGGGTTGTAGCCCGGTTCGGACGGGCCCTACCTTGGGGTAGGTATGCAAGGGGAAGGTCAACTGACAGGCCCGGTGACAAGACGCCGTATCACCCAAGATCGAGTCAAACGCTTCAGCCGAAGCGGTCCCCGAGCCTCCGGCCAGGGCCATGGTCAGCAGCAGCAGCGGCGGGAGCCCCAGTTGGGCCCTGACCCAGAGGCTCCCCTTCGACGCCGCCATTTTGTTTCCCTCTGTCACAGCAGCTCAGCTTGTTGCTGTTTTCTTTTCAGGTTTTCCTCCGCCTTCCGGGGCCAGCCCCTTCCCCGCCCCTCAGGCCGCCGCTTCCGCCTCCGCCGTCTCCTCAGCTCCGCCCTGAGCCCACCCCGCGCCCCGAAACTGCCGCCTTCCGCCCCACCTCCAAATCTACGATCTTCTCTTAGGTTGGCAAGAAGAGATGGATCCAACCATCGCGAGTATTAGAACGAACCGGCATTCCCTGATTCCTTCCCTCCGCGGGGTACGCTGGGGGATGTAGTTCTCCGCTGGCTAGCAGTGCACGGTGGGGTCGGGAAAGTTGATCTTGGAGAACTACAATCGCCTTGGGCGGGCCTCACCGGCTCCTTTGCAGTGCATTCCGGGGAATGTGGTTTGCGGAGACGCTTCGTTAGGTGGCGGAGCCAGTTCCGAGAAACCACGGTCTGGGAAGGAAGCGTCGGTTTAATTCTCACCCCCACGGCCCAGGCTTGGGTCCTCAGCGGGTGCGCTCTGGAAGGGCCCAGCTGCTGGCAGGACTGCTTTTCCTGGTGGGTTTCACGTCAGACGGTTGTTGGGTTCCCCTTGCTGGGCCCCTGGGTGCTGAGGGTAGAGGAAGATGGTGTTTCCCTTTGCCGGGGGATCCACAACACGACAGCCCTGGTTAGGGTCTTTTGACCACCGAGCAGTCCCTGGAGATGGTTGCTTGTTGTGAGGACCCTGCTGAGATCTGGAGGTGGTTGTTAGTTGCTGGTTACTAGGGGGATCTTTGGAATTGTGATTATGGTGAGATAGTTGTTAATAGAGCTTCACGGAACTCGGTGGAACTTTTAATCCTGCCTCAACCTCACCTAAGTTGGAAGAGGCTTTGGAAGTCACCAGATTCAACGCCTGGCCCAATATTGGAATCCCTTGCACAGCGTGCACTTCTGAAGCTAGGCACCTCCTAACTCAGGAATTAGACTGATCGTTATATACAATTTCAGTTCATAGCAAGATATTTCTTTTCCAACACGAAATTTTCTTTCCTGTAAATTCCACCCCAGTCCTCCTAATTGAGGAAGGCTTCCAGAGTATATAAAAGGCCATTGTGTTACTTTAGGAGCACACATCACAGCAGTTTTGATGACGTTTTAGAATCTTCCCTCTTTCTTGAGCAGAACACGCTGCAAGCACGTGAAGGTAGTTGGGAGTCCACTAGCCATGGATAAATTCGTCATTCGAACGCCTAGAATCCAGAATAGCCCTCAGAAGAAAGATCCTGGTGCAAAGATTTATAAGCAGGCCACGATTGAATCTCTTAAGGTGAGAGGGGATATGGGACCAGAGAAAATGTGGAAAGGACTGTGATAGCAAGGTGGTGCAGGAGGAGTTCTGTGGAAGACCTGTGAATTCTTTCTTGCTGTTTTCTCCCCAAAGGGTTCCTGATCACTCCTAATTTATTTTCTTCATACCCTATACAGACTTCTATTTATCCAGGCCTGCATGCATTTCTGTTACTTTTCTGATTACTTTGGCTTTGTGGTGTGTTTTGCTGTCTGGTAGGACAAGCCCCCTAGGTTATTATTATTATTATTTTTTTTGCAAGATTTTCTGGTTTATTAGGAATGTTAAAGTACCAAATATGATTCTGTGTACTCTGTACAAACTCAATAAGGCTGGGTGATGATACTATACTCTCCTGTCTTACTGGCTGGAACTGTATCACATGGTCTTAACAGCTACAGCTGAGACTGGGAAACAGACTATTTTTTTTTTTCAACATTTATTTATTTTTGGGACAGAGAGAGACAGAGCATGAACGGGGGAGGGGCAGAGAGAGAGGGAGACACAGAATTGGAAACAGGCTCCAGGCTCTGAGCCATCAGCCCAGAGCCCGACGCGGGGCTCGAACTCACGGACCGCGAGATCGTGACCTGGCTGAAGTTGGACGCTTAACCGACTGCGCCACCCAGGCGCCCCGGAAACAGACTATTTTGATAAGACTATTTGCAACTTTGACATGTCTGATTTCTGTTGGCAAAGAAGAGGCAAGGGAATAGATACAGGATAGACAACAATGCATCAGTGGACATAGGTACCCAATTAATGATCAAGTAAGAATTGTTTCACTACAAACAAACAAACGGTTGTAATTAGTTCCCTTTGCCTTCTTGAACTTCTACATTTCTGGCCTTTTCTTTTTAGTTTCCTTAATGGGCTCCTCCTCTTCCACCAGACTCCTAATATTTGTGCTCCCCAGGGCTTGTCACATTTTATGTATTTGGCCAGGGTAGCCTTATTTGTCTTACGGCTTCCCACGGTGATGACTGCCAAATGTGTAGCTCCAGCCTAGGTCTCTGAAGGTGAGAGTGGGATCTGTGGCTAGAGAAAATATGCACAGGGCTATGATAGCAAGGCAGCATTCTGAGTACTTAAGTTCCATACTTAGTTGGACTCCTCTTCTAGACGTGCTACGGATTTACCAGACCCTGATTAGAAAGCAGTGCAGGGGAGTATAAACAGAAGCCTTGGTTCTCGGCCCTGTTGTGCAGCTGGGTGACCTTTAGCAAGTCATTTCTTACCTGGGATCTCAATTTGTCCTCATCTGTAAAATGTGGGGGTCAAACCATATCAGTATTTCTTCAAAGGAACATTGTTGTCATTTGGGGCAAGGTTAATTCTTCATGATTTGGAACTGTCCTGTGAATTATAGGACATTTAACATCCTTGGCTTTCAGACACTAAATGCCAACAGCACCTCCCATTGTGATAAGCAAAAATGCCCTCATGTGTTTCCAGGCAGCCCTTGGTTTAGACCTACTGAATTCTAGATGATCTTTAAAAGTCTCTCCTGGTCTTGGATTTCTGTGCATAATCAGATTTTTCAACTGTCTGTGTTTTATCAGAGTGTTCATGGATACTTGTATACAATAGTGATTCTCACTATTGTGAGACGTGGTGGGCAGGATTGTGGTATCAGACTGGAAGAAAAAGAGGAGGGTAGTAATCGAACTACTCATACACTCACATACAAACACCCAGATTCTAATATACCTCCACCTGCCCCTTCTCCTCTCTGTGTCCCCACTTGGGCCTCAGTTGAGAGTCCCTGTGTGTGAAGATGAGAATATGTCATGTGACGATGGAATCAGAATAAATAATAAGTGTGTATGGGGAATAACTTTCCCCTTCAATGCAGTAGCTTTTCTCTCAAACCTGTTCTTTATTCTCTTGTTTTTACTTTTAAATCCATATGCCAAGAAACTGGGACTAGAAACGTGGAAGCCATCCTTAACTCTTTCCTCTCTTGTATCTAATTTCCAATTCTGCCTCCTAAAAGTCCTTCTCGTCTCTACATCTCCAACTTTAAATTTAAAAATCCCTCATCTAGAGCGGTGCCATGGTCTGTTAACTCGTCTCCCTGCCTTTGGCATTCTCTTTCATTCTCCCCTTCACACTGAAGCCAGAGAAATCAGTCTTAAAAAAAAAGAGAATCTGTCAGGTGACTTCCCTGCCTATCCCTTCAGCTGTTTCTCATTACCTGTCAATGAAGACATTTCTTTACTTGGCACCCAAGGCCCTCTGTGACCTGGCATCCGCCTGCTTCATCCCCTGCTGCTCTCCTTGTTTACATTCTATCCGGTGCCAACCACTCAATTTTCCAAAGATGGTGTGCTGTTTCTTACCTCTGTACCTTTGCATATGCTGTCCTGTTTGGCTGGAATGGCCTTTCGTTCTTGTCTTGGAGGCAATATAGTATGGTAATTAAGAACACAGACTCTGGGGGCACCTGGGTGGCTCAGTTGGTTAAGCAGTTGAGTTTCTGACTCTTGACTTTGGCTCAGTCGTGATCTCTAGGTTTGTGGGATCGAGCCCTGCATCAGGCTCTGCGCTGATGTCATGGAACCTGCTTGGGATTCTGTCTCCCTCTCTCTCTCTCACCCTGCCCCACTCATGCACACACTCTCTCTCACAAAATAAACATTTAGAAAAAAAAAAAAAAAAAAAAGAACACAGACTCTGGAAGCAAACTGCCTAAGTTTAAATCCCAGCCATGCCACTTACTGTTTGCATGACCTTGGGCGAGTCATTTAATCTCTCTGTGTCTTTCTTCATAAAGTGGGATTAATGAACTATCTATATTATAAGGTAGTTTTGAAGTTTGAGTGAGCCAATATATGTAAAGTGCTTGGAACCAAGACCAGCACATAATAAGTACTTGTGCAAGTGTTTGCTGTCATCATCAATTTATGACCTCCAGTTTATTCACTATGACCTAGTTCAAGAGTCTCCTCTACTATGAGGCCTTTCCTGACCACCCTTCTGTCTCCCAGACAGAAAGCCAATCTAATCACTCCGTTCTCTAAGCCATCCCTGTATCTTAAACATGACCCTGTCACTGCACTCCTTTGTGCTATATTGTGTCTTTTTTAATGCTGTATCCTACTATACTCTGAGCTTCTTCAAAGACTGTCTGACTGATTTTTGCGTCCCTGGTACCTGGCACAGGGCTTGGTACATAGAAGATCACTGTGTATTTTTCTGAATGATCAAATGAACTAAAACACTAAAAGCCTTGGCATTGTGTATGAGACCCTGTTCTGCCCCAGTGAGCCTTCTCATCTCATCCCTTATGGCTCCCCATTCCCAGGAATGCATTCCAGCCACACCCCGTTCTTTGCTGTTCTCTGTATAAACTAGTTTCTTTCATGTCTCCAGTGATTTGACTTGATGCTGGTCCCTTTTCCTGGCAAACTTTTGTCTTTCTTTCTTTTTTTCTTTCTTTCTTTCTTTCTTTCTTTCTTTCTTTCTTTCTTTCTTTCTTCTTTTTTTTTTTTATGGAGACAATGCTTCTCCTTGGTGAACCCACTCAAGTGCGACTTTCCTTGTGAATCCTAGATTATAAGTTTCATGAGTACAGGGACCTTGGGTATTTTATTTACCTCCTGTCACAGTGCTTGGCATATATTAAATGGTTAAATAAGTGAATGTTGAAGTGCTTTCTGAGTCCTTTGGAGGGAATTAGTCCTTCCCTCTTCAATACTGTCTCAGCACTTTCTTCAAATATCCTCATAGCACGTACCTTACTGTATTGTGATGATCAGATTACCTGTACTTTTCCCCAGTCTACTATGAATTCCTGAGCACTGAGACCACAGTGTCTTATTATGTTCTGATTCTGCTCCAAGACCTAACACAGTGCCTGCATGTAAAAATTTATTGACTAAATAATAATCATTCTTATTTGGGGATGCCCTTGCAGGGTCTGTATAGTAAACTATTTAACAAATATTATTACAAAACAACTTCATGCCCAGCACCATGCTAGATACTCCAGGGAACATAAAAGAAATTAAAAATTTTTTTCTAAATGTTTATTTATTTTTAAGAGAGAGAGAGAGAGAGAGAGAGAGCACAAGCAGGGGGGAGGGGAAGAGAGAGAGAGAGGGAGACACAGGATCTGGAGCAGGCTCCCAGCTGTCATCACAGAGCCTGATGCAGGGCTCGAACTCACAAATCGTGAGATCATGACCTGAGCTGAAGTGGGATGCTTAACCGACTGAGCCACCCAGGTGCTCCCATAAAAGAAATTTAAGATGAAAGTATGAACCCTCATGGGACTTCCTATTGGAGGATCATATTATAAGAAATTAATAAATAAGTAATGATAGAAAATCATATGTGATCCATTACAAAACTGTTGTTTAGACAGTAAAGGTTAAGAGATAAGAGGAGAGAGCTCAGTGTCTGTTTTAGTGCTCAGAGCACCTTAAAGATTTGAAAAGATTTGGCGAGGTAGAGGGAAGTAGTGACGTATAACCACCTAATAGTAAGTAGTACTTGCTGCTCTCTTCCCTTTGTCCGCGCACACATGCTTAGTTTATGTATACACAATGACAAATTAAACACAAGTTGAGTTAAATTTGCATTTTAAAGAGATCTACTCTGCCAAGTAACTTATTCCCACATACCAGTGTCACATTTAAATGCCAAGAATCTGCTGAATGTTCAAGCCTCAGTTTCCTCATCAGTAACATTAGAAATAACTATAACCTGCAGGGTTGTTATGAGAGCTAAATAGATAAATACATATTGAAAGGGCTAAGCATTGTGCATGTCATATAGTAAAACTGATCAGTAATGTTCTCTTTTCATGTGTGGAAAAGGAGGGGCTTGTGTGGTAACACTAGAGCTGGGAACAGTGATGATGATAGCAATGGTCGTGATTACAGCTAACATTGAGCCCGTTTCTCTGGGCCAGGAATTGTGCAGAGTGCTTTACATATATTAACTCTTTAACCTCTGATAACAGCTCTGTGAAATGGATGCTTTTATCATTTATATTTTACAGATGAATCTAAGCCACAGAGAGATTAAGTAGCTTGCTCAAGGTCATGCAGCTCTAAGTGGCAGAGCTGGGATTTGACCTAGACAGTCTGGTTCCACTGTCTGCCCCCTACAGGGTGAACTAAGAAAGTGGAGGTTTCTGAATGTCAAGCAGAAGAGGTATAAAAATCTTGGATATTGGGACCATTGTACTTCTGTTATCGGTATGTTACAAGTAATTTTGCCGTAGCCTTATCACATTCAGTAGAAGTGATACCCAATAGAGCGTGTGTAATATACATTTGAATGGTAGAGGTTAATTTGGTTAATCTCTTCTTACTTCCTGAAGGGAAAGTGATTTCCTCTATTGGTTGCAATAGGAGATTTTTTTAAATTATTATTAAAAGATTCAAGAATATGTGAATTCTTTTAGGTTCAGCACTTTAGAATGTTCTGTAAACCTTTCCTCCTTCTGTAGGATGGAGCAGCCATCCTCTGCTCCCTCTGCCCCCTCTGGTGGGATGGTTTCCATGTTATTGCTTATGAGTGAATCATTTTCCCTAATTGGTTTTGTCAAACCTGATGTTTCAGCCATCCACAGCTATAAGACCAGATGGTATAGGAGAGAGCACGTCTTTCTGGTGATAACCTTTCCACTGCTCATTGTAGCTTCCCCTTTGATACTTTGTGTCCACTTCCCTTGTTCCTCTAAATAATTCAGATAATAACTTGAAATATCTCTTTTGAGACCCATATTTGGACAGAAGTAAGGAACATTCTTGGATATATGTGGAATTCTGTTCTGGAATTGACTGCAGATTTTTCTATTTCTGAGCTAAAATTTCGGATCTGAAAACTATACTGGATTTAGTCCTCGAGGGTAGAGATGACTTGTTCAATAATACCTAGTGTGGCAGGGAATAGAGAGACAAATAAATTGTCCCAACCCTCAAATTGCTTAGTCAGTGGTGAAGACAGCCTTATAAATAAGTATGTGCATAAAATGCAGATACAGTGGTAGGAATGTGTCCAGATTACAAAGGACTTAAAAGGGAGTGTGGTCAAATTTGGTAGGAGAGAGTCAGGAAAGGCCTCATAGAAGACGGGATGCTCGAAAGGAGTCTTAAAATATAAGTAGGTGTTTATCATATGGTTGAGGCAAAAAAAAAGAGCATCCCAGGCAGAGGGTGTGAAACACTGCAATTCATTTAGGCAGCTTCAGATAGTTTGCTATGTAGCTGGAGCAAATTAAGAAGCTGCAAAGGATGTCAGGAGCCAAGTCATGTAAGGCCTTTTATGCCATGCTAGGGTTTGGGCTTCTGTAGTTCCATATACTAGAATGATCTCATGTGGAATCCCTAACCTCATTCTAACCATGTAGAAATGCTAGATAAAAAGTCTCTAATACAGAGCTGAGCTTGAAAGCAAGAACGAGAAATCTTCAGATGCCAGAAAGAGAGAGGAAATTCAAACCCTAAGCTTTAAGTGGGGGCTGAAGCTGAACAGTTTTATGAAACCAGATACAATGTTTGGGGTGTGAAGTTTTAGGGCCAGTGTGGGGCCTAAGGCCTCAGGCTAATAATTCCCACTTCAAGCTGGGAGCCAAAACAGGTCTACCATGTTTGTGAAAAATGAACTAGAAAAATTCCATCCACTAGTCCAAGGCAATAGCATGAAAATGATGATCTTCTCAGGGGTTTTGGATGGAAAAAGAATTGACTATAATAAATTAGAACCCCATACTTACTACTATGCGTGGTTTTAAATTTACACTCTTAGCAAAGCAGGAAAAAAGTGAACATAACTGGCATAGATCAGAGAAATCCAGAGGCTTTGGCCAAGGCAAATGTGAGATTTCCTGTTAAAACACCTCACACCCTAGGACACCAGATCCCCATGGAAATAGTCTCCATTGAAGATGAACTCATGGTCAAAATTACCCAGAGGGAGAAGGAGCAGATAGAGATAAATAATAGCATTTCTACCCCAAGAAGTGGCAATAAGAGCACAACCTGAAAGAGATCTTAAATATGTGAATTTTATGAAGAAAAGATGAGGTACTGTAAGAAAAAAACAAAAGACTATGAAAAGAAATTGGGCAGATTTTGAGGAAAATATTAAGTTGTCCGATGAAAAGATTATTCCTTGATGGACATGGAACAGGTTAAAAGTAGACAAGCCATAGCTACAGAGAGAAATAGTGGATTGGAAGCTTGAGGCAAGGAAATCACTTAGAATTCATTCCAGAGAAATAGAGAAAAATATGAAAGAACAGTTAAGGTACACGAAAAGATAGACAAGTCATTTATATTTCTAGTAGGGATTTCTGAAGCCGAAGCTTGTGAGGAGGATACTGATACAGATTTCATAGAGCATATGTCTTAAAAAGTATAATAACGAACACTATAATGATAGAAATAGAATGTATAATTTGCCAACCGTAAAGAAAAGATCAAAGAAAACTCAAGCTGTTACCATTAAAGATAAGAAAGGAAAAGTAAAAGAAGCAAAGAGGAAGTATATCCAGTTATATCAGTAATCATAATAAATGCGAGTGGCTTAACCATGCCTGTTAAAAGATAGAGATTCTCAGATTGGATGGGGAATGGGGGCAAAATAAAGCAAACCATAGGCTATTTAAAGCATAATGACCCAGAAAGGTTAAAAGGCAAGGGATGGAAGACGATATTGAATATGTCACAGGCAGGAGTTCATCCTAGCAGTGTTTACAACAGGAAGAATGTTGGGTGGGGTGACCCTAAATATCCATTAGGGGAATAGATTTTAAAATTCTAAGACATTTGTGTGTAAAAATAATGGAATACTATCCATTACTATTAAGTGGATCAACTGGGTTTATGTATATGAGTATGAGTGAATGGAGAAAATATATTGAGTGAAAAAAAGCCTTTTGCAGAATGATACGATATTTATACTTTACATCTTCTTCCTATTGAAAATATCCCCTTAACTGGCTTCATTTCTTTGTTTTGCATACCATATACCACTGGCAGTATTGTTTTGTATTGTAGCAGATCATAACAAAGAACTTGTCTCCCTTCTGGCTAAAGCACCCCAAGGCTGAGAACAAAGCAAAGTGTTCCCAGATGAGATTCTAGACTATGCAGAAATTGTGAAGGCGGTACATGAAGACCAGTTTCGGAATCCCGAACCCATCACCTACTCTAGGCCATAAAGAAGGTTGAAATTAAAAGAAGAGAGGAGAGAGAGTTCCCTTGGATATAGTGGGAGGGCTGTGGTATTTTCACTTGGAGAACTTGACCTCTGTACCTGGATCTGGTGGACACAGAGACCAGATATGTGCCTGGGAAAGACTAAAAACAGAGAGTGGCTGAATGGGAAGGCTGTTAACCCTTAGAATTCTTCAGGGCAAAGATGAGGATATAGCAGAAAAAATGCGAGCTGGCCTGGAGTTGATTTAAAGGGGTTAAGTTCACAAGGATCATTGGAAGGTCAGTGGGACCCCCACAGAGAGTGTGTGTAAAGTGGTTTGCCGAAAACTGGGAGCTTGCGGGGAGTTGGAAGTGGCTGGCTAGAAGAGGCATTGCCAACACTACAGGGATGGCAAGTGAGGTCTCCACAATGGGGGCTCTCCGAGGAACCACAGAAACACCTCAGAAGAAAAAAGAGTCTGCTTTCCGAATCTGCCAAGTCTAGAGAGCACACTAAAACCGGACTAGTGTAGTATCACAAAAGAGGAGAAGGCTTTTCGTGTCCCTTACCTCTCCTCCTTTTCCCAGCTTCAAACCTGGAAGGGTCAGAGGCCAAAGCAAACAAGCAGATGGGGGAAGGGGAAGCAAAATGGGGAGAGGAGTCAGACCTCTCCCACCATGGGCTGCTAGATTGGAAGCAGACCCCAGCCAGGGAAGGAAATTGAGATTTTGTTGTTGTTGCTTTTTATTGAACTATAACCTGTATATAGAAAAGTGAACAAATCATGAATGTGCATCTTGACAGATTTTCACAAAGTGAACACACCTGTGTCACCAGTATCCAGATCAAGAAACAGAACATTACCAGAATCCCAGAAGCCCTCTGTGCCCCCTTCCTTTCCGTAATTGGGCCTGCCTCCCCGGGGAAATAACCATCCAAGACAGTATTTTTTTGTAATTATGAAAGCAACTTTATTATTTTGTCTTTCAGTTTAATTTTTTTAATTCTTAGCTGAAATAACTTCAGAACTACGAAAAAGTTGCAACAGAGTACAAGGAACTTCCTCATCCCCTTCACCCAGATTCCTTAAGTGTTCATATTTTACACCAAATGGAGAGATGCATATCAACTTGAAGGTGGTGATTTCTCTTAGAAACAGGAGAGAAATGAGTTTAGTGAAGGATGTAAGGAGACAAACTTTAGAATGTTTTGCTATTTTATGGGAAATGGCAAAATGTTAACTTTTTTTCAGTTATAAATAGTTACTCTGTACCTTATTATGTGTTTCAGAGTTTTAAAAACTTTTCAAACCAGAGATTTGGACTTTTATCATCTAGGAAGTGGGGAGCTGTTGAAGTATGCTTTTTATTGTTGAAATAAATATGCCTTTATGGCTTCTTTGCTTTCTGTCCTTGCCTGTGATTGAAGACACTTAAGTGAGCTATAAGGTTGATTCACCTTAGTATCATTTTTCTTTTCTTCTCATCCTTATTGCCTCTCTCTGCTAAGTGCCCAGCAGTGTCTGACATGGTTAGATTAAAACTTGCACTTTTCCTAATAGATGTAACTCTCTTCCTGATTTGCAGTAAGCGGGACCTGCTTTTAAGCAATTACCCATCATTTGGGGCCATCATGTACCGTGCTTTGGTTCAGGTCATAATCAATAATTCATATGTCAATAGGAGCCCCATTAACTCAGGTGAAGGCAGATGTTTTTCTAATGAAAATGTTCCATTTCCAAATGACTTTTCTTTTTCCCAGAGAGTTGTGGTTATAGAAGACATAAAAAGGTGGAAAACTACGTTGGAGCTTCCTGGTCAGACCAGAGAGAATCTAGTTGAAGCTTTACGAGAATTAAAGAAGAAAATACCCTCCAGGGAAGTGTTAAAATCAACAAGGATAGGTATGTTCTTCTGAATTTTATGAAAAGTGCTTATATTTTGTCCCTTCTTCCTCTCCTCCCTGCCTCAAACATTAAGTTATCTATCATATCAGTGCCTCTCAGACTGTCCGTGGTGAAGGACCATTGTTTAAAAAATTCTCCATTGGTTGCAGACCAATACTTCTATAACACATAATAAAAATTTCCAGAAAAATAAAATTAAAATATACAAAATACAAGCCCCACTTCTTCTTCTTCTTCCTTTTTTTTTTTTTTTTTTTTTTAGATTCAACGGATACAGAATTACTCTGTCAAATTGCTATTAAAGTTTCTTAATGCATACTTCAGTTTCTGTACTTACCTCATAGACTGGTAACCAGCAGTGATCTAGGGATAACATTTTGAGCGCGTTTGATGCAAGGTGTGTAGAAATGAATGAGACATGGTTCGTCACCTCAAGGAACTTGAGGTTTGGTAGGAGAAACAAGCGCAATGAGGAGCAGAAAATATTATAGGTTATAAATAAAAACATATGGAGAGTATCCTGGATATCATTGTACTCTGTACAAGGTACCTGCTGGCACAAAGGACAGAGCAGTCACCTACATCTGGGGAATTCAGAAAAGATTTCATAGAAGAGATGACATTTCCGCTAAATCTTGACAACTATCTTAGCTTTTCTGTCTTGAGCAGAAATAACTTGCAGAGTGTGGTTTGTAAAAACAAAATGATGGCAACATTTGCTGCTACATCCTTTATTACAGCATTGAGATGTTTAAAAGGTAAGTCAGGGACTACGTTGAATTGCCATTTTAGTACAGTACACAACTGTGAATAATATGTAAGGGAGGGCCAACATGTGTTCCTCAAGCTGCTCCCAGCTCCCTAGGGAGTCCAGGGTAGTCATTCACAGCTGCTGTTCTTGCCCTCGCCAGTGCAACCAATGCCTTCTCTGCCTCCCCTTGACCTCTTGTTCATGGGAAGCCAAAGAGAGAGCAGCTTCAGACTGGCGCTAACAGCTGGCAAGAGCTGTGTGGAATCCCCCAGAGGGCCCCCCAAGAGTCTCGAGAGTTGCACCCCTGTAATATAAACCAGAATCTGAGAAAATTAGATGCTTAAAGAACATAAAACCCCATCATTACAGCCAAGGAGATTCTCCCATCTGCTGCTGGATTTTCTCTTTATAAGTCGTGGTCACTAGAGGGCAATAAGACCATTGATATGAGCCGATAAGGTATTTCCACCAGTAGAGGGTACTAGTGATTCGTATTTTGTGACATGTATATATGTACATATGTGTATGTGTATGTTCATATTTAGGCACACACCACAAATGCCATTTCTGCTCAGATCATAAATATCAACGGAATAGGCTGGAATTGTCCCCCCCACACAGAACAGATGATCATTTAAAAATACATATTTCTGTTTATGGGGTGCCTGGCTGGATCAGTCAGTAGAGCAGGTGACTCTTGATCTTAGGGTTGTGAGTTCAAGCCCCACATTGGGCACAGAGATCAATTAAAAAAAAATTATTTGTCCTTTGAGTACAATTGCGAGTGTGCTTTTAAGAATGGATGTGTCTGATGTTCATAGATTTCAATTCAAGGATCACAATGAAACCGTAACAAGGAGGCTTAACTTAGGAGGAGCTGGAAATTATCCAACTTTTGATTCCTGACCTTACCCTAAGCCCTCCCTAAACCTGAGGTTGTATGGAATATAGGGGTTTCTTGGTTCCTTTGTAGTTACTTCATTTGCTAGGCTGAAGATTCATTTGGATCATTGCCTGAAAATGTCTCCATTCTTCTACCTTTAGCCTCCTGCCTGTCCATATCCTGTGGGCTAAAAGGGACAAATATTTACTGACTACTTTGTGCTAGGAACTGCGCTGGCGTAATAATAAAGGAGACAGATATTGTCCTCTCCTTTTTGGATCCTGCAGTCTAATGGAAGGACAGACAGTTTAATAAGAGTTTATCATACAGTGTGATGAGTGCTCTGATGATGGGTAGAAGCTAGCCAAAGGAGTATATGCATTGGGAGTAGAGAAGAAGGTGTTGAAGAATGTGTTAGATAGTGGGTAACATGTGCACTTTACAGAGGACTGGAGGGGGGAGAGAACATGATGCATTCCAGAAACTAAAAGTTTGGTGTGTGTGAAATGTAATAAACGGGAAGGTGTGGCAAGAAATGAAACTGGAGAGGCAGTCTGGACCAGATGGAAGAGGCTCTTTGTAAGCCTGTTCGGTCTTAGTGTGTGTATTAGTTGTCTATCCCTGTGTAAAAATCACCCCCAAATTTAGCAGCTTAAGCTTTTGTTATCTCACATAGTTTTTCCGAGGGTCAGGAATCTGGAAGCTGCTTACTTGGGTGGTTCTGGCTCACGGTCTCTTAAGAGGTTGCAGTCAAGCTGTTGGCTGGGGCTGCAGTCATATGAAAGTTTCACCAGGGCTTGAGGATCTCACGATGGCTCATTCACTGAACTGCTGGCAGGAGGCCTCAGTTCCTCATCACATGGGCCTCTTCTTATGGCTGCTTATGACACGGCAGCTGACTTACCCAGAACAAGAGACCCAAGAGAGAACAACCAAGATGGATGCCACAGCGTGTTTCATTACCTAATCTTGGAAGTGACAGGGTATCGATCGCTTCTGTCACCGAGACCAACCCAGGTAAAATTTGGGAGGCAACTGCATACAGGTTATGAACACCAAGAGGTAAGGATCGTTGGAGGCTATTAGTAGATTGGCTACCACAATATGTATTTCTTTTTTTTTTTTTTTTATGTTTGTTTATTTTTGAGAGAGAGAAAGTGCAAGCAGGGGAGGGGCAGAGAGAAATGGGGACAGAGTATCTAAAGTGGGCTCTGTTAACAACAGAGAGCCCAATGTGGGGCTCCGACTCATGAACCATGAGATGACCTGAGCTGAAGTTGGATGCTCAACCAACTGAGCCACCCAGACGCCCCCAAAGTGCTTCTCTTTCATTATTCCTTCATTTTTGGATTCTACAATTAGAAGTATGTTTAGACCTTTTATTTTCCATACCCCTTAGCTTGTCTGTCATAACCCTATCTCCTTATCCCATAGAATTCCAGTAAATTTCTTCAGATATATATCTTCCAAGTCATTAATTCTCTCTTCAGCTCACTCTAATCAGCTGTTGAACCCATTCACTGAGTTTTTTGTTTCAAAAACTGTTTTACATTTTTATAAAATTTCCCCCCAATCTGTCTCTTTTAAATATTGTTTGTATATCCTTGTGATAGTGCCTTTGATTTCTTTAAATATTAATGTATGGTTCTTCTGTATACTTCATCTGACTATTCTAATATTTATAGTCCTTGGGGGTTTAAATCTTTGTTTCTTCTAAGTCTTATGGTGCTTGCCTTTCCATGTGCTCGTTGATGTTTAATTGTGAGCTCATTCTTTTCTTTTAATCCATGGCAATTTTAAGTTGGAGCTTATCTCTAGAGGGGATTTACTTTTTTCTTTTTCTTTCTGCCAGTAGTCAAGGACCACTTCTTACCTGGAATACTTTAGCACACCTTGCAAAGATCCCAGCCCAGTATCAGAGTCCAACTAACCGGTTAACTCTCCCACTTCATCATGGGCCCAAAGCTAAGTATTTTAGTAACATCACTGTTAACATCACCCCTTAGGATAACCCTACTTCTTTAGCCTCTGTCTACTTTTTTTGAGGGAATGAAGTGACTTTTGTCCAGAATTTATCTAGTGTATTGCAGTGCAAGGGTAGCTTTAATCCATCGTAAAGCCTGAGTTCTTAAGGATAAACAGTGGTTGCATCGAAGTGTTTTGAATGGAGGAGTGACATATTCAGATTTGCGTTTTAGGGAAATCTGTCTACCAGAAGAGTGTTGGAGAAAAGCAAACCTAGAGGCAGGGAGGCCAGTTAAGATGCAATTGAAATGTCTGGGTGAGAAATGAGAGTGACCTGGATCGGATAGTCATTGTGGGTATGGAGAAGTGTGGTTGGAATCAAGAGATTAAAATCCGAAGGATGTAGACATTGATTGGATGTTGGGAATGAAGATAAAGGAATGAAGGTTGAGGCCCAGACTTCTCATATGGATAAATTGGTGGATGGCAGTACCACTTATTACCATAGAGATGGGGGAAATAACAAGTTCCATTTTAGACTTACTGTATTTGATATACTGTGGGGCATCCAAGAGGAAATGTCCAACAAGATGTTGGATGTACAAGGCTGAAGCTAAGGAGAGACTGTAAATATACACTTGAGAGTCATCATCAGCATATAGCTAGAAACTGAGGCAACAAATAATAAGCTTGCCCGGGGAGAGTATATAAGAAAAGCTAAGAGCCAAGTCCAAAATCCTGAGGCACACCAGTATTTAAGAGACTTGTAGAAGGAAACTGAGAAGGTGTGACCAGGAAAGCAGGAGGGAATGCTGTCATGCAGTGGGAAGGAGTGGGCATTTGCTGGGGGGGGGG